>NC_037319.1:1209638-1512047 GCF_000143535.2 Botrytis cinerea B05.10 | reverse complement strand
CGATATTCGTTGCGTGGAAAATCGCGAATTAAGCTTATCTGCGTCCGAACCTGCTACACAAAAGGAAGTTCGTAATTGATCATTTTTATTTTTTCCTCGGAGTGACGGGCCTGCTGGAGGCACCTAGACCACCTGTTGTGACGTACTTTTGTTTTTTCTCCGCTGGTTTTAAAATCTGGAAGAAGAAAATTAATATAACACTCATAAAAATGAGGACACTGCAATTGCAACCTACCTGGAATGAACATAGCAAACTCTCATCCACACTCATCATCGCTCCGGCATTGTCAAACTCTCCACAGTAATTGGGCGCACTGAAGAGTGTTACCAATTGCCGCTTTGAGAAGAACTCGTAACCATCCTCGACGACTTGGTGAGCTCTACATATCAAATCCATATCATGCTTTTGTAGGAACCTAGAAACAACATCGGGACCGAATGTGAAGGATACACCACGATCGTTCTCGCTCCAGCCGGTGATATCCTTGTCTGGATCGGACCAGAGAAGATCGCAAAGGAGACCGCAATCAGGAATCTAAATTCATATCAGCAAAAGCTCTGGCCCCCTCCTATGGCACACTGAGAGCTGGCAAATGAAAAGCTTTATCTGGTGGACTCACATCAGTTGGTCGCATGACACGACGGATTTGCTCCATGGAGTTCAAATCTGGACTCAAACCACCGTGCATAGTGAAGATTTTTTCGTCAATGATTGCTGCAATGGGGAGGCAGTTGAAACAATCAGTAAATGTCTTCCATAGCTTGATGTTGTATCTTCTCTTGCACTCGTCGTAGAAACCGTAGATTCTGTTGATGGAGGCACACTCGTGGTTACCGCGGAGGATGAAGAAGTTTTCTGGGTATTTGATTTTGTATGCTAAGAGCAAACAGATAGTCTCGAGGGACTGTTTGCCTCTATCAACATAATCACCAAGGAAGAGGTAGTTAGCCTCGGGAGGGAATCCACCGTATTCGAACAAACGGAGGAGATCGTAGTATTGACCGTGAATATCACCACAGATCTATGATCATGCCATTCAATCAGTATTGCTTTGCGAGCCAGGCGCATTGAAGGAATGAATGCTTAATATCTTACCTTGATTGGTGCCTCGAGCTCTAAGAGGATGGGTTGAGAGATGAAAATTTCGCGAGCCTTGGTGCAAAGATAACGAATTTCTTGTTCCAAAAGCTGTACTTGTTTGCCTGGTCTGCTGCCTCTGACTTCTAGCAGTCTATCGATGATAGAGTCGAGATCGACTTCTGGTTCTGCCATCGCGTTTGTCCTCCTTCAGGAGAATTTGACTGGAGGTGTTGTAATGTAATCCGCCGCAGGTGGATGTCAAAAGACAGTGGACTGCAAGGTCGTGGATGTGTTTACGCTAGGGCTTTATTCACTTCACTTCTGGATCTGCTGCGCGTTATAAATCAGTCTGAGCCAAGATAACTTGATGTAAATAGAGCCCTTTGATTATGTTGGAAGCGGAGCTCAACAAGAATCGGGAGGGTGTGAATAGCTTACAATGAAGTTGAATCCGCCTCAATGGATTTCTTTGATGAAAACCACGTCAAAATTGCTCTTCAAGGAGTATTCTTCTTGATGTCGTGATGTTGTGGCAGTGTTAACGAATTGGGCTCGAGAAGTCGCCAACTGTATTAAGCTGAACAGAACTCTGAGTAAACAGGTATATGAAAAAGAGGTGATTTGTTATGATTTATTCACCGGTCTTTTTTGAATTATGGAATCGCCGCGTGTGTCGCAAAGGATGCGATAATCTCGTCTTAAGAATCGTCGATGGATTTTCGCAAAGTAATCTTTGTCGACTCGAAAAGATTTCGTGGTTGTCAAGTCGAGGGATGAAGTTGTTACGGGCTTGTCGGATTTCTCTTGTATTTTCAACAAGCGCGCTCTCGTTTATCGCCTTGAAAAAAGGTCAAAGGTTCGAGAACGGCCGTACAGAGCAAGCAGTGGAGCCAGGAACAGAAGAAAAAAATAAGATGAGTTTGATGTGAGAGCCAGACAGAGTCGAGCAGAAAGAGAGGAGGGGAAATTTTTAATTTTCGTTTGATATGTCGGTGATTCGGATTTTCCTCTCCTTTCCTTTCTTTTTCTGGGATTTATCTCTTTCTGGTATAAATTTTGTATGGTTAATTTTATCTGGTGGGATAACTGAAACTTTTGAAGTTATTCCAAGTCACATACACATCCTCGCGCTGGGGGCAAATATAGTAAGACTGCGGGCACTGCACTGTACTGTGATGTGATGCAAATGGCTACAGAGGGAGGAAAAGTTGGACGGATGGAGGGCTACGAAGGGGGAGGGGGGGTGGTGAGATTAATCTGGGAGAGAGGAAGAACGGCCAAGTTGGAGGATCAGTCTAGATTTATGCCTTGCTCCGGACTGGTTGACTGGACTATCATGGACTGTTGACTGCATCTCGAATTGCATAGAGTAAGTACACGAGTCAGCCAACGGCTGCATCGTGTGGTTATATCTTCTTGTATGGAATGCGGGTGCGAACGTGTGATTGATACTGAAATGCGACGATGGCACACAAGGATGCCGACAGAATGTTCCAAGGGGCATCTATGTACTCGAGTATCTATCTATGGGCAGGCATGAACGCGTACATCAAGAGGGCTACCGATGTTACGATGTGTTTCGAAGCTATCATATCATAGCCTCGACGGGTGATAAATGGTGCATGAGTGTATCACAGCAAGGAAGAAGACTACCGGTGTGCACTCATGTAGGCAAGTGTAAGTGTCCTTGATTGTATCTGAGTGCAAGTCTAATTTGGGCGATTGTTGACGAGGCTACTCTTACTCTCTGACTCTCCGGCTCTCTGACTCTCTGACTCTCTGACTCTCTTGCCATATGAACCAACGTCGACTCTTCTTTCGTGAATGCACCGTCTCACCATGCACCAGGCAGTCATGTAAGGTTGCACATCACATCTCTCTTTCCGTCAGATTCCCGTGTCACTTCTCTCGAGATTGCCAATGTTTTCCCTTGAGCACAATGAGCTTGTTCAACCCCCTCTCACCTCCCTCCACGCCTGCATCCTCCAATGATATCGATGGTCGTTGTCAAGCAGCAATACATTTCGAGCGCTTATGCCGTTGTTTTTTCTCAGACTCCAGTGCTTCATGCTTTTCTTCAAGGCTGCTTTTATGTTCCTAATTTTACAACCCCTGAAGCAGATCTGCTCTCAATCTGCTCCCAATCTCTTCCAACAAACCCAACGCCTCGCCCGGATATATACTCAATGCCTCACTGCTCAGTACGAACAGACAGAATATACGAGCTGTGCATCCGTTGCATCCATTGCACGTCTGCAGACTGTTCTCTCCACTCTTCCAAGCTTGAGGTACCCGCATGAAGTATCTCTGCTCCCAATCCACATGTGAATACGACAACCTTTACGTGGAGGATTAGATTAGACTTGGAGATTTGCAGTTACGATATACGATATCAAGACAAGAACAACGACCGCACTGATGTTTGGTGTTGCACTATCGGCCAAGATCTCAACTTCGCAAGATCTTTTGCAGCGGTCTAGCTTATATCATCGCCGATATTACAACACCGGTCCCGCCCGTACCTTAAAAGGTTGAGAATTAGTCTTCCTTTCCACTCGACCATGCTAGTTTCGGCCCCTTCCACTACTCCTATTTTGGGTTTCGGCGAATCAAACCTTATACACAGCTAATCGCCAACAGCAAGCTACATTCTACTTGTGTCCCTGTGAGAAGAGTGTTTACGTGCCTACTGATGCTTCCTCCTTGTGCATATTATTGGTTCGTCCTGCTCATTCTCACCGTTCACCGTCCGCCGGTTTGCTCTCAAGCCCATTTCTACACACACCTTTACATTGACGCACACTTGATATACCCCGCCCCACCAACAGTATCTCATCAGTGGCCCAGCCGCAAAAGATTGTCTTCCTGGACTCAGCATTGTCTGCGCCTATGCCTGGAAACTGCAGTGCCAATATCACCCTCACTTCTGCAACGAATTACACATCATCTCTCAAGCCCCCTTGGATTCGAGACACTCCATACATGGGAATCCCCTCAAATTTCATATGTTTTCTTTTCTTGTCTTCGCTTCAGCCCGACAAGCCGGCACTTTGGCAGATCACATGCATTTATCAGCTCATGATTACCCCGCTATATCTAGTATCTAATATCCAATATCCAACATCCAATATCTAATATCTAATAACAGCAGGCCACCAACCCGCACATTTCCAGAAAGTTCTTGTCGGGAGACTATCGGATCGGCCCCTTGATTCATCCTTGCCGCGTCCCGATCTAACCTGTTGTCATGCTTCTCGGCTTATGAATCGATGACCCCTCACGACTTTATCAGCACTTGGATCATGCAATCTCGAAAACGGGAATGTCTGTTTTGACGAATCGCAATGCAGTTGCCGATGTTTCTTGTTGCTGGCGGTGTAGTGCCTCCTCTCATTTCCCTTTACTTGTGTTGCACAATGATTCAACGTCGAGCTTTGTAGGTGAAATCATATCAATGTCCTTTGTTCTTTGAAGGAATATAAAGCTTGCGCGTTACAATGTCTGATGTTCACTCAATCGCCATAAGTGTGGTGATCTTGGTTTAGTTTTGCATCTTCAATCTGGGGATTTTCATGCTGCATGCACATCTTAGCTTCTTTTGCTTTTCAGACTTCCCAAACAGTGATTATTACCGTATAAACTCAACAGCTTTATATTACACTAACCCTATTTGTAATAAGATTATACCATAATTTCCTATTTTCGGGTGAGAGTGGATTGAGAGATGTCTGAACTTCAATTGACTTTGATGATCCATCTGATAATACTCACAGATCCTTATTATTCTACAGTAGGGAAATTGTAATTTATTCTGGGGTGTGCCGCTGCACATGTTGTTTTGAAACCTGCCTTACAAGTTACCCAATTGGAGAATTTACATCACTCGTTTTCTTTTCCCTTCTCCTTTCCTGTCTCTCTTTCGAACCCCCCTTTATCCACCTGGGGGAGGGGCCGAGTACTTCCCCCGTCCCCTAGACTGTCGCCTTGTAGTGTCACAGGGCTTCAAGTTATATGAGACTATGCATCATGTGTTGCTACATAATCTAGTAAAGTGATCTGGTATACAAAACATGACTCTTTGCGGCACACGAAAAGCCTCGCAAAAGCCTCAGCGCGATGATGATTTTCTCGCAGGCTCTAAAGCAAAGTTCTTGAGTTTAAGCGGCATACCATCATTTTCTCATTTCATGGCAAAACATTAAGATGGAGATCTTACCATAAATTTGAGCAGAAATTATATCCTCGTTGTGACAGATGTTAGGTCTAACTGTTGTGTTCTTGGTTCAGCAACTGAGCACTAGAATCATAAACCAAAACAAATAACCGCAACGATATGCAGACGTTCTCTCTGTTTGAAAGCTAGAATGACTTATGTTCCGCTTCGATGAATTAGTAGCGAACCCAGGAGGGTTTCGCGTTTTATACTATAAGTATAACGTAAACACATATCCCCAATATCTATCTGTAGAAATTGTTGTGTCTGGGCTATGGAAGTACCCCCACCCGTTTCAAAATACTAATGTAAATACCACGTATAAGAGGTTTCCCTGCGTCTCTTAGATCACCTGTCAATCACAAAATGCATGACGCCGACATATACAACACATCCACCCCCAATCAAAATTTCGGACTCGCGCTTCTGACAGAAGTTGGCAAGTAATGTTCTTCTGTTACAAATACTACAAGTACTATCGAGTGCGTATTGACCCAAACCCTAAACATTCAATAGCATAACAACTTAGCACTCTGTTATGTGATTTCATGGGCCTTCAACGTGCTCTCATGTGGTGTTCCTTCAAGCGTGTGAAGTATCTTTATCAATGTAAAATTGCACACATTGTTTTCAGAACACCAGCAGAAAACTCTTCAGCCTGCTAGCCACAACTTCAGTATAGTCTTCATGTTCACAGCACTATATTTTCCCAGAGAACCCAGTATATCTTTCTCTTCGTCTCCCGCTAATACACTTACACTACCACAGTTTCAACATAATAAGCAACTTCTACCACTGAACCAGAGTTCTGCCAAAAGAAAACTTCCCCGGACCTATTCTTACTATGAGCATTCCCGTCACAAATTTTCCCTGTGTCCAAGATGTATTAAGCTACTTCGAGTACCCAATGCTGATCACTTACAAAATTAGAAATCGATGACAGAAACCTGACGGCCATCAGATTCAATGATAAGACAGTGTTGAGTATCAGATTATTCCCGGAAGTCGTTCGTGATGCCTTTCTGTCCCATGTCTCAAACTGCTAAAATATGACGTATATGTAAGTAAGTTCATTATGGGAAGATGTTCCCGTATTGTAGTGTAGTGTAGCGTATGTACCCCTGAAAGATTCACCCGCATATTCTCATATACATTACTTATATACAGTATTCTTCTCTTCTCTTCTACTTGCTTCTCAGACTCCAGTCGCCCATAGATAGTTTTGAAGTTCTACTTCTTCTTCTTCTTCTACTTATCCTTCTCCTTCTCTTTCCTCGCCTATATCCTCCCACCTTCTCTGCAATCTGGCCGACCCAGACTTTCATATTTCACTCTGGATTTCTAAAATCCCACATGCGATCTTCATTCATGAAAACCACCAATATCCATCCACTCCCCAATATCAAGCGAGTGGACTCCCAATCCAATTCATGCATTGATAATATATCCATTCCTCTGACCCACGCAAGCGCCACCTCTCTGTACTT
This sequence comes from Botrytis cinerea B05.10, assembly GCF_000143535.2. Taxonomy (NCBI): domain Eukaryota; kingdom Fungi; phylum Ascomycota; class Leotiomycetes; order Helotiales; family Sclerotiniaceae; genus Botrytis; species Botrytis cinerea. Next base: position 1,505,266 of record NC_037319.1, on the reverse strand, counting down.
CTACATCGAGCACTCCGATTCTACAATGCCAGATTCACATCCAAATAATGCACGTCATACTATCCAGTAACCTCTATCCCACATTTCAGGACGTGTCGTAGATAGATTATCTATATCTTCTCTATACCTACCTACCTACTTCTCCTCCTTCCCTAATATTCACTTCAAAACTTTCAAGTCCTCCCAGGAATGTCTGGCGTCTTGTTTCCTCTCTCAATAATGCTATTATATCTATCCCATTACAATCCAAAAATTACTACCATGATCACCACCACATCACCATCTAAGTATCTCTAACTATCTCTTCATTTCTTACTCCATAATCTGACCTCATGCATGCCTCGTTAACCTAATACTCCATGCTAATAAAACCCGCCTCCATCGTACCAGCTCCTCCTTGAGTCCCTTCAAATTCCACTCCTCACTTCCTCATATATGGTTTCACAATATCAGCTGAAGGAAATGGCACATATCAATATTCATAAGTCATAGTATTCCTCTATGCCTAAGAAATAACAACCATGTATCTAATTTCTCATCTTTCAATCAAGAGATCTTGAGAAAAGAGAATGGCTCGTAACTACCATGCCATACCATGCAACGCAAATGAATAATCCTTCCCCGTAAATACCTACCCTGAACCATAGACGCCGCCCCAAATGAGAATAAGCCTTGGCCCTATCAATCATAAACGCCATTTTCATCGTATCGTATTATATCATCATGTCATCACCCCCTCATCGACACTTCTTTTAATTACCACCAAATAATTCGCCTGCCATTCCACCACCCATGCCTCTTCTACCACCCTCTCTATGTGATTTGACTTCCATGTCCGAAGCGATGATATTCATACGTAGCAAATGTTGTCTGGCTTCACGTTCGACTTGCTTTGCAGTCTTGAGAGCTTCTTGTTGGATTTCTTGACGATTGGCTTTGGGCGTTGATATGAGCGTCTGGTCGGAATATGTTAGCATGATAAATTGAGCAAAGGGGAAGTGTAGAAGTTGGAAAAGTTTCAAGATAATTGGAAATAAATGTACCTTGGCAACGAGGTCGATTCTAGCATCTAGCTCTCCACATTTTATCATCTCTGCCAACTCCTTTTCAATATTCTTTCCAGGTGGAGCGAAGTTCTTGTGCAATGTCTCAAACGTAACACAACTGAATGGAATGAAGTACTGAACGATACTCTTGCTCCTAACACGTGTGTAAAGCTCATCGACATGCTTTTGCAAATGAATGTCAAGTAGATAATCAGACTTGTAAGATTCTAGAATCTCTAAACATGCCGAATATTTGCTACCAACAAACGCTTGAATGGCACGACGAATATGTGGCTCCATCTCAAGGTAGGTGCGGAAATCCGAGTTCTCGAGAACTGTCTTCTGTAATTTGTTACGATCGATAGTGGCTAGAGCGCAGAGACCTCCATAGACAGCAATATCGTTAGGACTGACGATTGTATTGTAAGTCAAACCCATTCCTGGAGGTGTCTGTAGAAAAGTTTGTGCAGCGGCAGCATATTGCCCAGCATGCATTTGTGCGATACCTTCAGCTGCATGGCAAAATGGTTTAATAACCTTCTCATCATCTGGGCCAAGAACTGTTCCTCTCATTTTTTGAACGTTGGAAAGAACTGCGATGTATTCTTTTCTTTCAATAGAAACTTCGATAATATGTTTGGAAACGTCGATTACATGTCTTGGCATACTAATATCTTGTCGCATGCGAGAATAAGCTTCGAAGGCAAGTGCAAGTTGACCTGTAGCTTCATAATGTTTGCCTAAATCTTCATTTCCCATCTATCCGGCAGTTCATTAGCCAGTCAATCTTCGAATTTCATCTGCTGTGGAACATAAGTAAGATGACTTACCCGAATGCTTTCTTTGATTAAGTTATTCTTGTAGCCTTTCAACTGTGCTTCCAAGCTTGCAGCCTCCGCAGCATTGGACTTATTTGTAGCATCAATCCACTGATCATCTCTAACAGCCTCTGGTTCATTCGGCGCAATTCTGCTCATAGCAGCCCATCCATCCATGTAAATCGTAACATCCTTTCCTTGCTTTGCTTCTTTAATTAGCATTTTTAAAGCTTCGACGCCGAGGAACGTGGAGGTGATGCCGATAAGATAGAGTCGCTCGAGTCTAGTCCTGCCTAAACAAGAAGAAATGTTAGCGACAAAACTCCATGAGGGATTATATATAACAGAAAACTTGATATCTCACCTTTATAATTCGCAATGTAGCTTTCTAGATCGAACTTTGGCGGATCTACAAAGAGAAGAGCTGGTCAATAGCTATTTACTTGAGAGGATCCAATGGGCAATTTACCAGTAACAACAAGAGCTTTCTTTCTACTCGTGGTAGGTGACATTGGCGGGTACATCGAAGCCATCTTAATCTAAGGTCTCTGTGCTGTAATTGCGCGCGCTGCCTGTTGCAATAGTGTAAGTCGAATAAGGATTTCCTCAATTTGTTGCGTCCAATAGTCCTTATTTCGCTCTCCGGTCAAGTGAAAGTGTGTCTCGTCGCGTTCCTTCAGGATTCTGCTTTTTTCACGGGAAGCTTCGAGTAGGGTAGCTATTGATGGGGTTTCGAGGTTAGAAAGAGCTCTCTATCAAGATATTAGGCTATGAGGTTACATACCAAGAGGGGTGGAAGCAGTGACACTAGTATTCATGATTATTCGGGTACAGTCCAATCGGTGGATCAACTTCGAAGTTCCGTGGTGGGGTGAACAGGGCTGAGATGAACAAATTAGAACTATACAGCTTGAGCACAGACATTGATCATCACGTGATATGGACATTGTCTGATGCACCTCCGTGTGCTCGCTAATTGCAACCATGGCCAATGTCATGGCAGTGCAGGTAAAAGGAGCATCTTATTCAATGTAGTTACATACAGTGGCTTGTTACTTCAGATCCAGTCATTCTCAGACTGTTCTCTGACCATAATAGATCTAGAAAATCGAATTGGTCTTTGTAGTATGATGAATGGAATAAAGATAAGCTTACCTAGTCAGTTAGGAAACTCCATCTCTTTTCACATTACAAAATTTGCTCATGTCTTCCAATTATTTAATAGCAAATTTTATAAAGCATGTTTCCAAATCCTAAACGTATGGATGTTTTAGCCCTCTTATTAATGGTTAAAAAAATCTAGGTTGAGCATCCCAGTGCGAGTAATAGGTTACTCGGCTAATGTATTGAGAATGCCCAAGTCTTCCATCAAAATATGAAGAACGTAACTCTCTTTCTCATTCTTCCAATCAATCTAGCTAGCATAAGGAGAGGTCGCTATCAGCCACCCTCTCCTAAGGTTAAAATGTTAAACATATCTCAAAAAGAGTCTCACCATGAGGTAGAGCGAATGTAATTCTCACTTGTTATATCGTAGATTAAAGCATCGAGCCATCTAATCCTCAGAATAATCGGGTCGTCTATTTATGCCTCCCAGTTCAAAAATATCAAAATTGGTCCCGGTATCATCCTATTATTAAATGAAATCTGCATCATCATGGCTTATCACTTCTGACCAAACCCTTGAAGTCTCTTGTCAGGTACTTGAGTAGCTCTGAAGAATCAGACATCAATCTAAGCTATATCTACTAAACACCTGACTGGATGTTAGTCGAATAGGAGCATAGAAGATGATATATACTCTTGATCCACGTCACTTGCAAATGCTCCCTTCGCTGCATTTCAACAATTGGCATACTCATCGAATTAGATCTGGCAAAGTCGAAAAGTGTACAGCAGGAACTCACAATCTCTCTATGCTGAAAACACGCGTTGGAAGGAACTTATATTGAATCACATAATTGACTTCTGCCACTTAATAGCTTAAAACCGCCAAATCTATTTTACATTTTTCAAATCATGGAGCAGGAAAAGCAAACTCTTTACTCATCGCTATAGACCAAACAACTGGTATATCGCTACACATACTATTGAAGATATCCAACACACCCAAACAGCAAAGCCTCAGTATTTCAAACCTCCGACCAAAACTTCCACATCAATACAAGAACCCAACAGTCTTACTTCATTCACATCTCTCGAACCCAGAAACCCAGAAACCTTCAAGCCACAAAATATACACAAGATCACCCCAAGAGTAGAAACTAAAGCAAGCCAGACCAGAGCACAGCACGCACAATCCCCAATGCACCCCAGGAAACACCACCCACCCATTTACCATCCACCACAAATACCAACCCAATCTACAGTAAACACTAAACGAGGAAGCAAATAGGCGAATACATTCACTTGTAGCTATTCTATCTCTATTTCAGACGATATCCATATATATACAATTAATGAACGCGCTGCCATTGGAGTAGAGGAAAGGAAGATAGAGAAGTAACGAAATGAATAGAAATAGAAATTATGTGCCAGATATTGTCCCCTTCACTATACCTTAGACATGCAGCAACCTTTCCTTCCTCCACTCTTCAAAAAATAGAGAAAAAAATTAAAATTGACACCAACTTATCACCACGAACCAACTCACCACTTCAATATCCCCCTTCTACCTTTATACAACAAACTGTCATTTTCAAGTCTCCCACCATCCGCGATTGACCTCCTATTCTCATCAAATTCTCCTCCACCAACTCCAAAATCGATCATTAATTCCAATATTTCACATAATCACAGCAGAAAACTCAACTACTTGAAGCTTTCAGGGTATATTTGATTTCTTTTGATTATCATAAGCTGATTCTAGACCTAATTCCCAAACACCCAACGCCAATGTCATTCCTTAATCATTAACCATCATCATAATTATCCATTTATCCCCTTATATCAAGTCCTTTATTGATACAAATCCATGTCTCCATCACTATCCCCTTCATATCTATAGCCTCTATTTCCTCCCCTCCTACCAAATGCCTCATTCGCATCCACTTCATCTATTTCCATATCATCTTCACTACTCACTTCCTCGCTGCTACCTTGATGATTAGGTAAAACCTCAATTCTACCATCTTGCATTACAACTCTTGCAAGCTCTCCGTCCTTAATCGCTCCCCTCAATAATAACACCGCCATTCTGTTCAACACCTCTTTCTCAATCAATCTTGCCAGAGGTCTAGCACCATATGCCGGACTATAACCTGCTGAGCCAAGATAATCTCTCACCGCAGGAGAACAATCGATTCGAACATTTCTACCATTATTTTGCAGTCTCTTTTGAATTTCTCCAAGTCGAACGTCGACAATCGAACGGATTTCTCTCTTAGTAAGACGATTGAAAATAATTGTAGCATTGATACGATTCAAGAATTCCGGTAAGAAGTAATCCTTGAGAGCTTGTTCAACCATCATACGAGTAGTAGGATCAATTTTTCCGTTAGCAGCATTAGGACGATCAAGGAATTCGGCACCCAAATTGGACGTCATGACGACTATACAGTTTCTAGCATCAATAACACGTCCTTGGCCATCGGTAATACGGCCGTCATCCATGAGTTGAAGAAGAACTGTAAGAATCTCCTTTGCTGCTTTTTCGATTTCGTCAAAGAGAAGGATAGAGAAGGGTTTGCGACGAAGGGCTTCGGTAAGTTGTCCTCCGGCATCATGTCCAACGTATCCAGGTGGTGCACCAATCATACGACTAAGTGCATGACGTTCTTGATATTCGGACATATCGAGTCTGATCATAGACTTTTCATCGTCGAAGAGGAAATCGGCAAGAGCTTTGGTAAGAAGTGTCTTACCAGTACCAGATGGACCGCAGAACAGGAAACTTGGTGGCGAGTTTGGGTTTGAGAGTCCTGCTCTTTGAAGTCGAATGGCATCTGAAACTGCTTTCACAGCTTCCGATTGACCGACAACTACCTTGCCTAATGCTTTCTCCATGTTCAACAACTTATCCTTCTCCGTAGCCTTAAGTCTTTGAACAGGGATACCAGTCCATCGAGCAACAATCTCGTTAATTTGGTCTGGGCCAACGGTGTCAGTGATGAGAGATCCACCGGAATCGAGGTTAGAGGAAGAGCTAAGAGCCGCATCAGCAGCCTTTTTCTCTTTCTCCAAAGTCTTGATGAATGCTACTTGTTCTGGAATAGCGTAGTATTGGAGATCAGCGGCCTTGCTGGTATCACCCAAACGAGTAGCTTCATCCATCTTGACCTTCAATTGATCAAGCTTAACTTTAGCTTCTTGGATATCCTTGCCTCTCTTTCTCTCGCTTTCATACTTCTCACGTAGAGGTCTAAGTTCTTCCTCGACGTTACTAGCGTCTTGCCTAGCCTGAGCTAAGCGAGCCTTCGAAGCTTCGTCCTTTTCACGAGACAAAGCATGAATTTCAATCTCGAGTTGTCGGTGTCTTCGATCGAGGGAGTCGATAATCTCAGGCTGTGATTCTCGGGCAACTCGAACAGCTGCTGCTGCTTCATCAATAAGATCAACAGCAGAATCTGGGAGTCGTCTTTGTGTAAGATATCTAGCAGCCAAAGTAGCCGAAGAAACAAGAGCAGCATCTGCAATGGTAACTCCGTGATGAACTTCGTACTTCTCCTTTAATCCACGGAGAATAGAGATGGTATCAGGAATAGATGGTTCCTTAACCAATACTTGTTGGAAACGACGTTCGAATGCTGCATCTTTTTCGATGTACTTTCGGTATTCATTAAGAGTGGTAGCACCGATACAGTGAAGCTGTCCACGTGCCAACATAGGTTTAAGCATGTTAGCAGCATCCATTCCACCTTCACCACTGGCGCCAGCACCCATGAGAAGATGCATTTCATCGACGAAAAGAACGATCATCTCCTTGGATTCTTCAATCTCCTTCAAGACACCCTTCATTCTCTCTTCAAATTCTCCTCTGTATTTACTTCCGGCAATAATCGATCCGACATCCAGAGAAAGAAGTTTGCAAGCAGCAAGATTATCCGGTACATCAGCGTTGACAATTCGCTGAGCCAATCCTTCCACAACTGTCGTCTTTCCTACACCAGGTTCACCGATCAGTACTGGGTTATTCTTCGTACGTCTCGACAAAATTCTAACGACTCGGCGAATTTCTTCTTCTCTGCCAATAACCGGATCGATCTTTCCCTCTCTAGCCATCGCCGTCATATCGATAGTAAATTTCTTCAAGTTCTCATTATCCTCCTCTGCATCCGCCGTCTTCGAATCGACTCTTTTCGTTCCCCGAATCTGCGAAACTGCATCTTGCAGAAGCTTAGCATTCGGCATGTTGGCTTCCTTCAAACATGTTTGAACAGCCGTATCTTGAGTAACTGCGATAATCAGATGATCCACCGCAATGAAAGAATCCTTCTGTGTCTTCTGCAATTCCTTCGCCGCCCTCAAAACTTTATTGAAAGCAGGCGAAACGGCAACTTGCTCTGGTGGAGGATCTTGACTGGGGAGACGAACAACAGCGCGCTTGAGTGAACGATCGAGAGCTTGTGGATCTCCATGAGCTCGCTCAACTACTTGTCGGAATAGTGATTGAGAAGCATGACCATGCGATGCGTTCATAGTTTGCTGTTGGTCTTTCGACAGATCGGGTAAAGGATCGAGGAGGGCGAGGGCGAGATGGAGGGGGAGAAGTTGAGAAGATCCATGTTGCTCTGCGTTGGACATGGCATCTTCTATGGACTTCGTCGCCCGAGTGGTAAAGGACATGTCAGATGTAGACATGATTGCGGTATTGTGTTCAGTTCGTATGTGTGTGTTTTCGTTGTTGTATTGTTTCAAACGCAAGTAATAAGTTCTGTAGGTATTATGCTGCGGGGTTTAGTACCGAGCTTCAGCGCAAGAGAGTAAATAGAACAAACTAATTATTTCAATGAGTGATTCGAATTGAATATGGTTTTATGTCTTGATGGTGAGAAGAGGAAACCGAGTATAAGGAAAACACTCATTTATATAGGAAGCTTCAAATGTGAGACCCATACGATGACCTATTCCATAGTAAATACTTGATATCTCTCGAAATGACTGGCACCATCCTATGAGCTTCTAGGATTACCTCGTAGCTTCTAGAAACGTCAACCTTAAACCACACATTTTTGGGCCCCACACACCAAAAAAGTTGGCTCGCTTGCATTCGCCGCCTGCTTTCTGCTTGGTAGCGGCCTAACTTTGGAGCCCAACATTACATAATTCAACCAGGCATCAACTTTATCCATGGAGCCAAAGACGCTAGGACAATTTTGGTTTTCAAGATATCGAAATTGTTACTGTCGCCCGCATTTCCAGTCAATCAATTCACATTCTTCATAGCCATGAGTGTCCCGTCACTTCGGAATTGCATCGGCAATTCGGTCAGCAAGACAGCGGGTGTCAGATATGCATCAACGAAGTCGGTGACTGCGAGACAACCACCCAATCGTCCGGAACATGGAGAGCAGATATATGTCTATAATCACTTACGGACGAATCAAGTCGTCTACTCACTTACTAGGGGAATGGACGTATGTTTTCCCTCTCTACCTTTCATTTACTCTTTACCACCATACTCAATGCCTCAAATCCTCTCATACTCGCCCCGCCCCCGCCCCCTCTACCCCAACCCCAACCCTTACTAACCCCTCGCCAGAACACCTCTTCCCTTCACCAACTCCCCTACAATGGCAAAAAGACCCGTCCTGCCGCCCTCCGCAAAGACCACTGGCACCCCATGGCCCTAATAACCTTCCCACCTGGCTGTTCCTCCTCCGGCCTTAGCGCCTTCCAAAAACTCCGCGAATATCGCAAACGGCACGAACACTCCTGGGACCCCTCCTCCCCCCTCTTCAAGCGCGAGCCCCAACCAGGCGAATCCGACTACCAGAAATCAAAAATCCATCTTACCTCCAAATTGCGCTCCCGCAAAATTAACGACCAAAAAGCCAACACCGTCGCCGACATGGCCGCCGTTCTCAAAGATATCAGATATGGAAGTGAAAGAATAGGTCTCGAGGGAATTGGGAAAGAAGGCGTCGTAGAAGTGAAATGGAGTGACCTCGCAGACGCAAGTTACGCAGGCGAAGGATCCGATATCTGGGGCGAAGCTGTTCTTCACGATACTCTACCTTGGGATCGAAATAATCGGGACATTCTCAAAAGACAAGCACTGAGCACCGAAAAGCAAGCCGAATGGAAAGCCGAGCGGGCAGCGATCAAGGAAGCCAACGAAGAAAAGAAGAGGAAAAACAGAGAAGAAAATGAACGAATCATGAAAGCGAGAGAAGAGAGATGGGCAAAGCACATAGCGCTCATGGAGAAACACCGCGCAATGGGAAAGGGACCCAAGGTGCTCCCACAAAGAATCAGACAATCCCCCGCCGACAATTGGGCGCAGGAGAGACAAGCACAGTTGGAAAAATTAGCATGGATGGAAAGGACGGGCGGTTCGGCGCAGGAATATGAAATTTCGCGCGAGCAAGCTGATGCAATTGATGCGGTTGCAACACAGGAATTAGAGCTTGAATCTGCAGTTGAAGCTGGAGCTCAACCACTGGGATTGGGAAATAAATCAAATGCAGAGACAGAGACTCCTGCAACTAAAATTCTTTAAAAAAGTAGAATTTATGTTTTTGAGATGCACGTAGGAGATGTAGATGTAGATATATATTGTAAAATCACATAGTATCACACCGCACTATATTGCATTGCATCGTATTTCATTTCGTATCTTCTTGCTCTACTGTATGTATATATATATACACCCCCCTCCCTTTATATTCGAAAAGAGATAAGAGCAAAAGCAAAAACGGAAAGAAAATAGAAAGAAATTTAAACAGAAACAAGAAGAAGAAGAAAAAAAAAAAACACAAGCGAAGTTTCTCCTTTTCCTTTCCCTTTCCTTCTCCTTCTCCTTCTCCCCCTCTTTCATTTTTCATTTTATTCTTATTGTTTTTTTGTTATTTTATCTTGTCTTGTCTTATTTTGTCTCGTATCTTGTACTTATATCTTGTATTTGTATTATCTATTTTATATTATCTATTTTATATTATCTATTTTATATTATCTATTTTATATTATCTATTTTGTATCCTTGATTCTGTGTCCTTGATTCTATGTCCTCGATCTTATATCAAAGCATACAGACACACACACACATATACACAAACACATATACATATATGTTCATATTCACATTTGAACCATAAGAAAAACTATAAACAGAAACCTCACATTCACTAATCCACCAAATCCTAATCCCCAAATCCCCAAATCATCATCATCATCATTCCATCCCAAACCCTACCCAGCCATCCAGCATCTCCCTCATCCGGCTCTTCAGCCATTGTTCTATTATTCTGTATTTCCATTTGCCCTTCTATAACAATCCTCAAGAATTCCCTCCCTCCCTTTCTTCCAAAAAGAAGAAGAAACTCCCTAAACCTTAACCGCAAATTGTTTCAAATATTCATAATCGTCAATATTCGCATCCACCGTTTCTCTAATGATTTTCGCCGCGTCCGCGCCGTATTTCTCGGCCCATTCTTCGTTTTCTTGGGTTATGGTTTTGGTTTTCTTTTTCTAATTTCAGAGTGTTAGAATGCAAATTTGTGTATCCATTTCCGTTCAATGGAAAGAGGGGAAAATAAGAAGAGGGCTAAGAAAAACTTACATGTTCCCTCGCTTTCAAACTCGAAGAATTAATAGCATCATCGTGGAAACCCCTCCATTTCTCAAACGCCTCGCGCGCTTTCTTGTGATGCTCTTCGGTATCCCAAATCAACATATTGGCATCATATTCCAAGCCCACCTCTTTACAATAAGCTTTAATGATACCCTCTGGATTATCCAACAAATCATCTGCGTCAATAACCGTAACACTCACTTCTCCGTCTTTCAGATTCTCAGACTGGGATTCGGGGGTTCCGGCATTGCTGGGTCCAACTTGGTTATTGGAGCGTAGGAAATCGAATACGCGACGGAGTTCATCGTAACCGGCTTCTTCAGGCATGAAGTCGTAGAAGCCAGTTACTTTGTCCAGAGGAGGAATGGTGCAGCGGAAGTAGGAGGGAATGCTAGAACGGGGATGGCGGATGAGGAAGGTGAAGTGGAATTGCTTGAGGATTTCGGCGGGGACAACGGTGGGGTTTCCGGGCTCAGCGACGGTGTTATATGGATATGGGGCTTTGGCGGTGGTGCCGTTAGTGTGTCCATTGGTGTGTCCATTGGTATGGCCGTTTGTGTGGCCGTTAACCCCATTGGTTTCCCCATTTGACACCCCGTTTACTCCGTTTGTTTCGCCGTTGGTGCCGACACCCTTCTTGACACTTTTACCTCCGAGTGAGGGAGCAATTGATGCTGGTTTCCCTTGAGGAGGCACAAGGTAGTGAATAATATCTTTGATATAAAGTCGCTTTCCCTATTTTGGTGTAAGCTGTTGGTCCATCAGAACAAAAATATATGCTTGTAAGGATTTAAAGTCGGGCGCACGAAAAGTAAATCTTCCATGACGTAATTTAGAGAGTCAAAGAGAATGCGGGTTACAAAAGATAGGACTGGCGCGATGGTGACTTTGGTGTACGGAATATTTGGGTATCAAATAGTAAAAACGGAGCCCATAGTGTCAGACACTTGTCTTCTGCCCAAAACCAATCTCGAGAGCTCCGGTGAAGCTGCAGGGCCAATGCCATCTTAAGGAAAGACGGGGATGACAGTGAAAGCGGATTCAATTCTAACCTCTTTGCCTTCTTTCTCAATTCTCTCGAAAATCGTCTTGTATGTACTATCTGCGAAACCACTCTCCTTGCGCGCGGCTTCATCGTCTTCATATCTCGGGCTGAGTCTCTCGGGACCAAAGTAGAATGCATCTCCAAAGGGTTCGTGAACACAGGCAAGGACGTCATCGCGAGTCATAAAGACCTGAATACGTATTAGTCAATTAGCTGCGAGAGCTGCGGGGTGAAGTGGTACTCACTCTTTCGAATGCGGTAGAGCATGCTCTGGGGTGGGTAGCACAGAAGATTGGTTTCATGGAAGTCATCTTGCTGGTTATATTTTAAGTCAAATCTATCGATTGAAGTTGTAAATGACAATAGCAGGATCCAAACGGCAGACACACTAATCAATACAAGCAATCTATATCTCAAGTAGAGCTTTGCGAAGTGGTCCAAGGTTTCCTTTGTTGTTCGTTTCCAGAACAATCCAAGGTAGGCAATTCAGGTACAATCTGAGATTTTACAAATCTTTCAAGTCGATTGGACCAAAAATAATAAATGCTAGATAAAAAGAGGACTGGAAGGAAAATCGATTCTCTCGAGCTTAAATAGTCGTAGCGATCATATGAAAGTGTAAGTTGCGACCAAGGTATATTTCCTGCTAACCGTCATACTATACTATGTAGAGCGCGGGTATGTGGCAGCAAAGCAAGAATCCCAGAGAGCAAATCCGACAGACCAATTGACGAGGATGAAAATGAGCATGTGTGTAAGAGATTTACACTTATTGTGGTTTTCTGGCAGACAGACCCAAATAAAAGAGCCATTTGCATTGAATGGATCTTCTCTTGCTTACAGGATTGTAGGTACATTGTACATTGTACACTGCACTTTTTTTCCTTTTCTTTTTCTTTCTGTCCCCTCTCTCTGTCTCTCTTCCTTACCAAGACGAAAATCACACAGAATCCATGAAGCTCGCCGTCTCATATCATGGATGTCAAGCGCACGAAGCCAATGATATATAATGGTTGTGTGGTTCTGCAGTTTTGCCATTCGTAAAAGTTGATGCCACAGAGGTACGGAATACGGGTAAGATATGACGCACTCTAATGCAGCCATGCCCCTCCTTCCAACTTTGAAATTTTTCCCTTTTTCAATTTTGCCCCTCATTCAACCTGGTGCATTTTTATGCGGGCACTAAGGAGAGTCTAGAAATTCTGGGCTTATGATAGTTGCGCTGTGGCTTGTGGCTTGCGGCTTGCGGCTTGCTTTTTTCGTGGGGGGATGGCGTGGGTGCAGGGCGTCGTTGAACGATGGGAATCGGAATGGATGTGGTTGCCAGAACTCCAACCCCCCCAAACTCCAACAGGCTATTTGTATCGGGGAAGGATCACGACTGATGGGAGCACGCATACCTACCTCTCTGTCGGGTGCTTGGCTACCTGGGTGCCCAGCAAGTATTTATTCATTTCATTTCATTGATCAGGATTGGCAACTGCGTGAACAAGAGAAGACCGTGAAAGGATCACAATGCTTCGTCCTTCATAAATGACCCCTTGATGCAAGTCATCTGAAAGCGCCCGTATTATTTCAGCAAGGATACCTGGGTCGAGTCGGCCTTCCCAAAAAGCAAAACAGGACAACACGGATGTGAAGCACGGCACATGCGATGGACACAGAGACGCGAGCGCAGAGTGAGTGCAGAGTGCAGAGTGCAGAGTGCAAACGTAAGAGAAAAGAAAAAGAAAAAGAAAAAAGAGCCGACGATGTATCTCCAGCCTTATCTGAATCCCTCTCTGTCTCTTACCCTATGGGCACACCCTGTGAGAGGCACACAAACGCGAGAACGGTCTCCGGTTGCAGTCCCCCCAAGATAGCGGAAAACATGATAAATCTCATAATGTAATTGTGCGCATCTCTTGATCTGAGTGGTTACTGATTCGGGCAGTACCCAAGGGCTTCTCAGAAATCTGGATTCTGGATAAACTACAGTCATCTGCCAAATGTGAAATGTGAGGATGGGACGGACGAGAGTGTGTATGTGTATGCATGTGCTGGGTACTAGGTGGGTAATCGCAGTAAGCTGCTCCACATGCACAGTTAGACTACACACCAAAATGGATTTCCAAGCATTGTACGAAGTGCGAGGGTGTGGCTCAAGTGTGGTTGAATCATCTACTTCTCTTCTGAGGTGGAAGGTGGAAGGTGGAAGATGGAAGATGGAAGATGGAAAGGAATTATACACCTGCTAATGATAATATCCAAACACAGCGAACATCCAGATGCGAATCACACACATTTCGTTTCTTGCTGCCCGTCGCGTGTGAATAAGGCCCCTCGACGCGAGTGAATAATTTGAGTCATTCAAGATGGTGTGCCCTTCACTAGCTTCCGCCTTGCCAAGACTCTGAAATCGATATCACGGTCGTTTCTCCTCGGACCCCTCATCAGAAATAGATAGTACGGAGAACATCCTTGAACTCGCAAGGCTGGAAACGCCAGGGAGGTAGGGAGGTAGGGAGGTCGCGAAGGGCAGATGCGGAGGAGATAGACACAGTACACGCCAACACATACGAATGGCAATCTTATAAATACCTCACGGAACTCGACAGTGTCTTCTCTCGCTCGCCCGTTTTCCATGATCCCCCCCCCTCCCTCTCTCTCTCGTCTCTACTCACGCCTCACGTTCATCGGTCCCGGATTTCCGACTTTCCGACTTTCATAATTCGAGGCCTAGCAAGCATGCGGTCTAGTCCGGTGACGGTGTGGCCCAACTGGGGTTAATCGAGCGAATACGGAATCCATCCCTTCACGATCCCTGCGCATGATTACTTAATGGATAGTGATCCCGCTCGGCGGCGGACCTCTTATCGAATGATCCCAAGTGCCTTGGCAATGATGTTCTGGCGTTTTCTGAAATCTTTCTATTTCGGCCCACTGTTCTGCACCTTTAAGCTTTCCACGCCTTCCCACATGGGGAAAGAGCGCGTGGCGATCGCTTCCCTCTTCCTGCATTGGCTCCGTCCCGTACAGAGAGAGAAGAGAGATTATAGATTATTTGATTGAATTATTGTCACATCAATCCGCAGCCTGCTCAGCAATCCATCGACGCACGACGAAACGACCGTCCACTGGAGAGCAATCGACAATACACGAGGGATGGATGCATCGCGCGAGCAGAGGGGGAGAGGGGGAGGGGGAGCAGCTCTCCGTCTCCCTATCGACCAACCGACCGAGCGACCGACCTTGGGAAAGTTGTAAGTTGTAAGTTGTAAGTTGTAACTTGTAACTTGTAACTTGTACCCTGGAGCAACTGCTTCTTTCTTTTTCCATCTTCCCTTCCCCATCATCCCTCCCTCCACTCACTTCACTGGCCCCTTCGATCGTTTGGCGGACCCAATTATTCCAATATTCCCAATCTATTTCAAAGCCAACGAAAAAGACCCAAAAGACCCAAAAGAGAGTAGAGCTCGGGATACCCAATTAATCAATCTATGCAGTCCAATCCCATCCCATCGTTGTATGTCCGCAAGATCCGCCCGCCTTGCTTGCTTGCAGATTTGGGTGAAATCATCCTTTGTCTTATTAGTCGTTATCTCGTTGTAGGAACGGCTTAACCATGGTACAGTGACATTTATTACTCCATCCATGATTTTCTTTACGTCCCCATACCTTTTTCCCTAGATGCACGAAGAACAGGAAGAGGAAGAGGAAGAGGAAGAAAGCTGCTTTTTTCCCCCAATGGCGTGGTATTATTCGGCAGACTGGGTACTTCATGCAATTTATGCATAATAGAATTCCATCGAGTCGCTAGAAAGAACGATCGACCTCGCCCTCTCTCTTAATTGCTTTCTCACATTCATACATACATACGTTCGTACATATACTGCACACTATATACCACACCCATCCATACACCCATCCATACATCCATACACCCATACGTTGTCATACCTCCCAAGCCCTCGATAGCTGCATCTTTTGCGCTGCCAAGCGGACTATTTCTTGTCAATTGCTACGACCTTGCCTTATCCTTTTCCTATTGACTCTGCTTGTTCAGCCCAGTTTTTCCTTATATCCGAGAGCGTCAACGTCAAGACTACGCAATAAAGAATAAGAGGGGTCGATTGCCCGAGCACTACCTTCCTTACCAATACCTCATTCGGCCAGTCCGATTTGTGATTCCATGAATCGTAGCAGAATAATAGAAGTCTGCCATTGATTCATCCTTTTCTTTCTCTCATTGAGATCGCGACTCCAGAAGTCCTTTTTTTGGTTCAATCTTCATTCTTTTAATCATCAAAGATGTCAGGCACATCAGGCACATCAACCGACAAACAGCCGCAATCGCAACCAGGTCAAGCTCAATCAAGTCAAGAAACTCCTCTCAGTCCGAATCAATCATCTCCCGACCTGGAGCCAGCAGAAGATTTGCATGCGCCTTCATCGCAGCCACGCCCTGCGCCCTTGCAAAAGAGGAGACGAGTTACGAGGGCGTGTGATGAATGTAGGAGGAAGAAAATAAAGTGTGATGGAAAGCAACCTTGTACTCATTGCACTGTATATAGTTATGGTATGATATTGTTTGTGATTTGCGTATTTTTTTTTTTTTTTACATCCATCGTTGACCAATGTGCCATGACAGATTGTACATATGATCAGCCCTCAAATAGAAGAAGGAACCCGGCGCCGCAGTATGTCGAATCGTTGGAGCTTCGTCTACAGCGAGCAGAAAGCATTATAAAAGCCTATCTTCCAAACATAAATCTAAACGATCCAAACATAGATGCGGCATCATTACTGCACCGACAAGTTGCGCCGACGACCCCGTCGACCACGAGCTCCCTGCCAAGCGGGACCCCTCAACAGCCACAGCTATCAGAACAGGATGCGCAGTTACGATCCATGATAGAATCCACAGGGCAACTCGATCTTGACGAACGTGGAAACTGGGACTTTCATGGTGGTTCATCGGGAACTGTCTTTATTAGACGTCTACGTGAACAATTTGGTAGTTTACTTGGATCTCCCAACTTGCTTCCCAAACCACCAAGTGCGCAAATGCCACCCACTTTCGATTCCCCAAGATCATCTACTGATTCTCCTTATGATTTTGGTCTTCCCAACACAATGGATCTGCCTCCCCGAGAAGTAGCCATGTCTTTATGTGAAGATGCATTGCATTGCGCTTGTTGCCTCTTACGTTTCGTTCATGAACCCAGTTTTTATGAAATGTTTAATAGGATATACGATCTACC
Source organism: Botrytis cinerea B05.10 (assembly GCF_000143535.2). NCBI lineage: Eukaryota > Fungi > Ascomycota > Leotiomycetes > Helotiales > Sclerotiniaceae > Botrytis > Botrytis cinerea. The sequence goes on along the minus strand of NC_037319.1, from coordinate 1,488,383 downwards.
ACCTGAAAGTTTTGGTGATGAAGAGCATAAATTTCTGCCGTTATTGTATATGGCTTTAGCTTTGGGCTGTATGTTTTCGTCACAGCCCCCCAACTCCACGGACCCGGATGGGAAGAAGTATAAAAGTAGTATGGATCAAGGGTGAGTGCAGTCTTTAGCGACAGTGCGCATATAGCTTCGTAGCTTCGTCTTACCCGAACTTCATGGATGAGTACAAGCCTATGTCTTGTGCTACTTCATCTCCAATTTATTACAAGACTAACATCTCGTCAGATTCAAATTTTACAAAGCTGCTCGACAAATGATGGATCTGACTGATTGTCGCGACATGACATCTTTGCAAACGATTATATTCATGATCATGTTCTTACAAGCAACATCAAACTTGAGCATATGTTATTCTTACATAGGTCTTGCCTTGAGATCTTCATTACGCATCGGCTTACACCGTAGCCTCAGCGGCAATTTCAATCCTATTGAGCGAGAAACTAGAAAGCGAGTATTCTGGTTAATACGAAAGCTTGATACCTATGTTTCTGCTATTCTAGGATTTCCAATAATGTTAAGTAGCGACGACATTGACCAAGATATGCCACTTGAGGTAGATGATGAGTACATAACTAAGGATGCGATACTTCCTATGCCTCCTGGCAAGATGTCATTGTTAGTGGCTTCAAATGCTCATACTCGACTCATGGGTATCACTTCGAAGGTTGTCAAACACATCTATCCAATAAAGGGCTTGGAGCAATCTATTTCAGGGAATAGCAAGGCATCATATACCATTAGTCACTCAAAAATCCGAGAGATTGAAAAGGATCTAGCAGATTGGCTGGACATGCTACCCATGGGACTACGTCCTGGAGGTGAAGGTACACCCGAATTAATACGGTGAGTCAAGGATGCTATACTTTGATATAGGATACGAGATTACTTCCAGTGGTCTAGATCTTGAAGTGATCATGAATCTTTACTAACGGCAATGTAGTATACAACAACTATTACGACTAGCATACGCGCATGTTCAAATGATGTTATATCGACCCTTTCTTCATTATGTCTCTGGAAAAGGTTGTGCTGGAAAAACCATTGATGAGCGATCATATGCATGTGCAGCAGCTTGTGTCAGTGTAGCCCGCAATATCATTCATATTACTGCAGGGATGAAGAAGCAGGGTCTATTGGTAGGGGCGTATTGGTTTACCATGTACACAACCTTCTTCTCTGTCATATCCTTGGTATACTACGTTCTTGAGAATCCCGATAAGAGCGGAGCCGCAGAAATTTTGGCAGACGCAAACGATGGAAAGGATGCTCTAATTGGTCTTGCCCAAAGAAGTATGGCCGCTGATAGATGTTCTGAAACTCTCAAGGTTAGTGCCCCATTCCCCAATGAAATATTTACCTAACCCAAATTAGCCACTGTTTGAACAACTACCAGAGAAGTTGAAAAATCGTTCCGTTTCGGCTCCGTCAAAGAAGAAAAGATCAGCACCATCATCTACCCAACCAACGCACCATAGTAGTCCCGAGATTCCAAGACCAAGTTCAAGTCACTTCACCCCGTTACCTCGCGCGACGACATTCCCCCAAACCCCCACCTCTCTCCACGCCAGCGGTCTTCCAATGCAAAATTTAAACAACCGCTTCCACATAAACACAGCATCCAATCCAAATCTTCGACAAGGGTTTCAAGATCTTGTATCACCGAGTGATTTGTCTACTGCTGGCACTCCTGAAAGCACAGCTTCGACTACTCATAGCATTCCACAATATGGTGTACAAAATCAATTCAATGCTAACAACAGTATACCATATCTCACAGGACTGATGTTCCCATCTACAGATCCTTTTGCGTATCCAAATCAGCCGATGATGGAATTCGATGCGCAAGTTATGAAGCAGGAAAATGATGTAGATGATACAAGAACCCAGCAAATGTATATGGGTGGTGGTGGCGGAGCAGGGACTGGAAATGGAATGTTTGATGATTTGGAGGGACAAATTTTCGGCCCGTTACCTCCGTATATGATGCAGGCTCAGCACGGTTTCGACATGTCTGGGGCGGGATCTGGGGGTGGAAACGTAGGAGTTGGTGGAGGGAGCATGGGTGGGATGATGCACGGGACAAACGCGAATACGAACACGAGTGGAGCCGGGGGTACGGGATTTAATCCTCAGAATTTGGTGTATAACACTGGCATGAATTTGGACGGAATCTTCGATAATGTTGGGGGCGATACGCGGGGAGCAGGGAGTGGGTGGAGTGGAATGGGAGGTCAAGGGTTTAGGTAAAAAGGGGGTTTGGATGAAATTCGTCGGATAAGGACATTGTTACATTTTACCAAGTTGATGGAAATCAACAGACTGCTTCATCTTCAGCGAAGAGTTTCAGTATTGCACGGCATGGATCGGCATGGACGAATGAAACGCGGCATGGGACTATGTGGAGGTCAACTTTTCTTTGAGAGAAAAGGATGAGAAAGAGCAAGAGATCACGAGATGATTCAAGACTTCTTATTTCCTCCGTCGCATGTTCGAAATATATCAAGTGATATATGTATGAACCAGGATGGTTTCAAAAATCTGAATTGGTAATGTGTAAATGATGTATTGTATTATACCTCGGGCGTCTGATTTTGACAGTGGTCGGAGGTAGGGTAGGATAGGGTAGGAGGGGGGGAGGGGTAAACATATAGGATGGAATGGAATGGGATGGGATCAGCGTTATGGTTATGGTTATGTTATGCACATGTTAATGGATAGATGTATTAGGGTTGTGCACAGCGCAATATGGAGTTTGAGTTTGACTGACTTTGTTAGGTGGGAATGAAATGGAAAGGAAAGGAAAGGAGTGGATAGAATAGAAATTCATGGAATGAAAATTAAACGTATTTTCTTCCTTCTCTCTTCTTTCTCCCCTATCTGATTCTCAAACTCAAAATTCAAACTCAAAATCCAATTCCAACTTGAGATTGAGATTAAATTTTCTTTTGTATACTCTAGTATCTATCTATCTATCTTACCTACATACCTACCCTCCACAAAACAAAAAAAAAATGCAAATATTTCTTATTCTCATATACACATATACATATACATAAACATCACTATCACCATCACTATCCAAACGCACAAGATACAACAAACAAACTCTCTCGATGGACTAATATTCGTATTCGAGAGATTCAATCTAACGAGATACCTAACGATGAGTCGGTATCGTATCATATTATTTATACACAGTCCAACCACCCTAGCCAAGCAAATTTTCTAGCCATAGCCAAAGCAATAAGTGCATCATCATGCCCAGTGCCAAAAAATTCCAACCTGATGTTAATGCCAATGCCAATGTCGTTCATCCTCCTTTTGCAAGCAACCATGCCAGCCCTTTCGCTGCAATATTAAGTTTTATCTTCCTTTCAATCATCTTTCTTTTGTCTTTCTTCCCCCGTTCATCCCTTTTCCCGTATCCCATCCGTTTATTTCCCCCCTTCCCCCCAACAAGGACTTCTCATCTTCATAGTCCATATGACTTGACAGTAAAAGTAATACAGTATGCTTGAAACACAAATTCATAACAATAGTGCGACAAGAAAAACAACACGCTAAAATGCAACGCAATCGCCCGAAGAAGAAAACCAAACCACCTCCCGTCCTGTCCATCAGCCTAAGCTGTTCAGCTAGTAGTATAGCGATACTTGAAACCTCCACGACAAAAGAAAACTACATCGCGAGCAAACAATACCAAGGATCCCCCGCTTCCCATCGTGATGTTTTCAGATGGATCGATTAATCAATCCTCAAAGTGTACGGACTCCCACTCCTCATACTACCCTCATCGTCAAGATCAACACTTTTGTGTGATCTCGGAGTTCTTGGTTGAAATGAGGATGCATCGTTATGGATAATGGAGAAATCCCGGATACTTCCCGCACTACTCTCTGCTTTGCCCGTAAATGGTATAGTTCTTCCAAATCTTGGATCCACAGCTGGGGCGAGTCTATATCTCTTGCTGTTATGTTGTGAAGCTTCATCATCGACAATAACTATCATCCATACACCAATTAAGCCATTAGAGCCGATAAGTGGTGTGCAGTGTATCCAGCGTGGTCGACCATCCAAATCATCTTTTGTTACCCAGCGTACTTTAGCAGTGACACCTCTTCCATCAGCAAGAGCTTGAGTTAACTCCTCACGAACACGATTGCTGCCCCCAATTTTTGCCATGAAAGGCGATTGTAAAATGCCAGGCACCCTAAGTGTCGGACTTGCAAACAAAACTCTCAAACTGGGGTATGGACGAACAAGAAGATAATTCTCATATATACCGCCAAGTTTTCCACTAACACGTCCAAGTTGTGTGTTTAGATTTTCGGGACTTGTACTCTTGATATGTAATCTTGGTTTATGCCAGTTGCCCTTTTGAAAATTGCTGTCAGGGTGATCCTCCTCGGTCTCTTTGTGCATTCTTCCTCCCCACTTGCGTACTGTGTCCAGCTCCTGCATATTTAACATCTCGCTTAATTCTTGGAATTCGTCTTTCGGTGGCGGTGCTGGGAGCTCCTCCAGTTCAACATCGGGATTTGCTGCTTGTTCTGCTTCACGCTCCTCGGCAAGTTTATCTGCCGCAACAAGACGTTGTAGAGATTCTAGTTCTGAGCATTCTTTGACTAAACCCGAAATGTCGACCTGCGCACCAATGAAATATCGAATCGTGCCTCGACTATCGCATAGTGGGGCACACATTAGGAGATTCATAAATGGAGATCCATCTCGTCGACTATTATTTGATTAGCCATCATCTCCTAGCGTGTTCAGACGAAACTTACTAATTCAGAAAAGTCTCGCAATGTTCCTGGCCGGCCTCAATCTTCTCTCGAATTCTCCTCACACTGAACGGGTTTGTTTTTGGTCCTTGCAAGAATCTACAATTCCTGCCAAGAACATAACTCATACCATACTGTGTGGTTCGGTGGAATTCTAAATTATGATTAGCTAAAGTCTACCATTTAGTTCATTGAAACATACCCTCAGAAGCAAAAACAATAGGGTTATCCGGACGAGATGGATCAGTTAAACAAAAAACCTCAGCTAAGCCCTCAGATGCCTCTCTCAGATGCGCTGGTAAAGTTCCAGTGATTCGTCTCTGGATCGATATACTGACGGTCTGTATGTATGCCCATGTAATATAAGCAGGGAGATCCTCTCGAACTAAAACATCGAAAGCCTTTGCCGCCTTTTCTTCTAACACACTGCTCATTGTCTTAGAGGCTGCGGTCGCAGTAAAATCAAAACCCGGAATTGGTTCCAGAGCTTCCGCAATTGCATTTGAATATGAAATAGCCTTGAGTGCTTTAACAGCATCTAGGTAATATATGAGTATAGGAATTGAAGAAGGTCTATGTGCGCCTAGAAAAGAAGTAAATCTTAAAAGTAGTGAAGGATCACTGAAGATTATTCGTAGATGCTCTGTCGAAAAGAGCTGTTCTGATCTTGTTTCTAGAGAATATCGTTTGCCTCCAGTCTCAGTTGCCGCCACAAGGTCAAAAGATCCAGGATCAATATCTTCTTCATTTAATGGTTCCAACACTTCTCCATCTTCTAGAACTCCTGTCTTTTGCAGTGCTGGTAAAGATGTCGCATTAGTTTGATATGACGACACGGAGCCACCTCGAGAACGCGAACGCGAACGCATTGTCGAAGGCGAAGATATTGATTGTGGTGAAGATAGTATGTTTGGCTTTGAATCTCTAATTTCTGTGCGCCCCTCTCTCTCTGAAATATCGAATGCTTCTGGTAGATGTTCTCCAGACTCACGGTGTTCTTCGTTGTATAGACTACTACTATGATGCGTCAACTGACTTTATCAAAGCAGTAGATGATTATTTAAAACTCACCTTGTCCGCAGAGGAATACCAACTTGAGCTTGTAGAATCTTTGCCGCCTTGCTGGGTGTGGGTGATGCAGTTCCCCGTCTTGGACTGCTAGAATCAAATCCTCTCTCTAATGAATGTCTTCTTGACCGACTTGCTTGCGAGGGCCCTGCCAAATGGGGTCCCCCCAAACCTGGCCTATAGGGTTTGTAAAATGGTATGTCGTTCACTTCCGCACCGCCTTCTTCTTCTTCTTCTCCTGTACTTGCTTCGTCGATTTTGGTGGGGAGTGTAAAGCCGGGATTTTTTGCATAAGTAAGTGCTCCTTTACGACGATCCGCTAAACCTTGCATGTTCATTTCCGCAGACGTGGTAGATGTCGATTGATTAGGGTGAGGAAACTAGTTGTGGCAAGAGTGATGTCAGTTCAGCTAGAAAATAATATCTCGTCTTGCTCTCTTCACAAAGCTCAATTGAGCATCAATGGCTGAACGGCAAGGCACTGAATGGCAGTAAATAAATACAAGTGAAATTAAGTGACGCTTTGAAGTTGTCCCCTTTCCCACATTTCACAAGAATGCGTCAAGTGAAGAATTAATTCTCCGATGAAAATCAATAGTATGACATGGTTGAAATTGCGTGAAGACTCAATCAAGCCCTTGTAAATGACGGAGAAAACAAATGATGATCATCAACATACATGGGATGTATCCTGAAGGCTGTTCCTTCTCTTCTGCTTCAAGTGTTTCCACATCTATGCAACTAGCAAAGGAGATGTCCCCCGATTTTGAGTATGGTGAAGATATGTATATGCCTGTGTGTCTATTCCAATGGTCGAAATGAGAAAGATATACAAAATTGGAATTGCACCGCGAGGGAGAGAGAAAAAAGACAGGAGAATTGCACAGACTGATGTGAGTAGTTTTATGACATACCAAAGACAGAATTGGAGGCGGCCTTAGACGAGGAGTACTTCCATTCCGATTTCCAGTTGCATTTGCATTTCCATTGCCAAAGCCATTGCCAGATCCATCCCCGTTCCCACCAATAACAGAACCGCTACGTTCAACGCCTATAATAGTCCGCACACCAGGACCATACGCACGACCTTTTCTTTGGAGGGGTTGTGGTAAATGTGATTGATCTCCAAATCCTGATGACTTCGTCGACATGACGAATCCTGGGAGTATCGGGAGTCTAGGGTGAAATTCTTGGGCACAGCTGGCGAATTGACGAATCAAGAGAGGGCCACTGGTATAATCCTTGTGGCGATGTAAATAGTTTAAAAAGTGGAAAGTGGAAAGTGGGAAGATTAAAAATTAAGACGAAAGTTTAATTCCCCCAATCTAAATGAGTGAGCGTGTCCGACGACGGGACCATTCCATTATATATTGTGACCCGGGGTGGAGTTGCTTTTTGGCGTGAAATGTCCATATCCTTAAGGTTTCGAAAAAGGAATTAATGTTATGATTTCTTATGGAGTGATTCCCTCTGTCTTTGAGGTGCAAATTGTGCAAAACACACAACACCACCTCGGGAGGCAGATAGGGAGGTGAGTTGCTGTGGCGCAGGTAGGCCGGTGTGGCGTGCCTGTCTCTCTGTCTCTCTGTTTCTCTGTCTCTCTGTCTCTGTCTCTCTGTCTCTGTCTCTGTTTCCCTCGACGCCCCGATACCTAGACAGGAGAGCAAGGAGCAGCGACCCAAATCAGTCCAGAGCATTCCTCACTTCCTACCCAAATGGCCAAACTTAGTAATCTGGGGCTGAAGAGGAAAGAAGCTACCATGACCATGAATGACCTTGACCCATCGATTTCCTCATTCGATCAAGTCGTGCGAGGAGCCGGCAAGAGAGAGCAAAAACGTGAATCGTGAGTCTCGAATCGTGATGCGGAAGAACCAAGTGAGTTCGGTGAGGGAGGAAGGTGCTGCCGGGAAGCAATTGTCATTGGCTTCCACTGCCCAGACTACTTAATAGCTCTACAATGTGCTAGTAGTCGTATGCCGTCCGTGGCTCTTGACTATTGATCTCAAGCAGGGGCATTCAAATGAATCCATTCGTCCAATTTGGCACGACGGTTTAAATTTCAAGCCTTCAGATGAAGGAAGGGTCTTTGCTTTCTGGGAGAAGGGTGTTCATCCAATGTTCTTCTCAAAGCAGGAAAAAGAAAAGCACATTCTTAAGAGAAGACATGGTATGGGACATGGCATGGTAAATTGCATTGCACATTCATTGCATTGCATTGCATTGCATTGCATTGCACATTGTAATACGGTACAAAAGAAGGACTTTCTCGTCAAACCCATCTTGCTGAAACCAATTGATCATGAGAGGTAGCTGCCGGGTAGGTCATGTACCTCTTACCAAGTCATGTTCAAGTAATAGAAAAAAGCAACACCGTCGCTTTGCTTAACAAACTTACTCAAGAGGTGGTACTTCAAAGAACGCATCTTAGCCAATGGTGTGAATGTCCCACTCTTTGCCTCTCAAGCCCTCTTTTATATTTATATATAACGACAACAACCAAGCAGATGTTGGTGCAATGTCACTAGTAAACGTTGGAACTCTTGTAGCCTTGTAACATGCGCACATAACATACATGACATAGCATACAACATATCACATAGTATACAGCAGATAGTATATACACCAAAATTGAGACAAGGCCGTTGTGTAACGGTCAATGTGACAGTGACATGGAAAATACAAGCTCGAGACAAGGTGCCTGATCATCTCATTGTCCGTGACGAGAATATCACCGACGTGCTTTTCACCATCTTCTCCCAAGGCACATTCCTTATCTTATTCTCCTCGAGACAGCATTATCGGTGGATTGTTTCGCACTGTCTCGGGTCCCATGTACAGTGTACAGTGTACAGTGTATAGTGTACATCAACGCCATATCATATTGCTACTCGGTGGTCTGGCCCTTGTGGATTGGCTGATCTCGAGCTGATCTAATCTATCAGATATCGAATCCCGTCGAGCGCCAGTCACCCAGTCGCCCAGTCGCCCAGTCACCCAGTCTAACTGACGGAGGATAAGTTACAACACGGTTCGCTTGCGATGAGAGAGGAAGTTGATCGATCTTGATCCCGTGGCAGCTGGGACCATTCACCCAAGACGAGATCGTAAAATTGTATGAAGAATCGAGAAAGAGAATGCAAAGGAAGCAGAAGAAGCAAAAGATGTGAACGCGCGGAGACCAAAAACGAGTCAAGGCGGAAAGCATACTATGGGTCGGATCTTCCAATGGCCGATCGTCGTGTCGTGGGTGGGTAGGTGGGTGGGTAGGTGGGTGGGTGAAAAAGGAGTGGGGCTCGTGGGATTTATCCTATTGATTGAATAGGTGAATGCATGTGGATGGATGGTTCATGCTATGTAGGTAGGTATGCACTCTGTATGCGATGGAAACCCCCTTGGAAGAGTAGATCCACATAACTTCATTTGAAGAATCAACATCGTCACCATCATCACCATCATCACCATCATCACCATCATCACCATCATCATCACCATCATCACCTAGGTTAATAGAGCAACAGATAGGTATTGAAAAGTTGCAAAGAACCATGATCCATCTCATCTCATCTCGCCCAGTCCCCTCATCCATCCACTTCGTGCCACTTTACATTACATGTCACTTCCCTCCCGTCATATATTTGATCCGCTATCATCCTTTGCAGTTGAATTTCTGCCATTCCCAATTTCCAAATCAAGCTGAAAATCACATCATGGTGTAGGTATATCCCTATCCCTATCCCTATCCCTATCCTTCGCCCACCCCATCGGAAAATCCATCATCGCAACCATCTCGACGAGCCATACCTGGAATGGCTTCACCTGTCCTTCATGCCACACCCAGGAAACATGACAACGTCCGTCACAGGCCCAAGGACTCGAGGGCCATGAACCCTACACGTGATCGACATGTGGTCCGCGTTTGTGTGGCAGGGGCGCGGGATCTTTCAGAATCTCTCAGGGGACATGAGGTTAAACGTTGATGTAACCTTACCTTACTGAGTGATCGCATAGATATTTGGTGGGTTGAGAGCCGGCACGCCAGTCATCCGTTAATCATCCACATATAAGATTACGGTAGTGAACGTCAAGTGCCAGACGTCCAGTCGTCGATCGTTCTTTCCCAAACTAGGAAATCCCTTGTTGGAGTTACTCGTCCACGTGCTCTCCCCCAAGAAAAAGATTGTCGTGACCAAGTACCGTGATCAACAACTAACTGGAGATAATCTCAAGCTTCACCTGTTGAGTAAATCATGATCGGATTGAACCTTCAGAAAGGCAAGACACAATGACACAACTCAACTAATTGATAGATCCGTCTACGTCATCAAAATCCATCGCCGTCTTTCCATTCTCTACCTGCTTCTATCGCTCGGTTGAGAGCCACATCCCCACGTTTCATTGCTTCTTCTTTGCTTGCTTCTAGCCAGCGTTGGATTTCAGCAATCTCCCTCTCTAGCTTCTCTTTGATTGCCGAGTCGGGTTTCTCCGAACTCTCCATTTCATCTCCTCTTCCTTCATCTATCAAATTCTGCATCTCTCCATTTCGTACATTCCAGTCCTCAAGTCGAATATTCAAATTATCCTTTTCCGTTTGGTTCTCCCAATATGCTTGATATTCCATTTCTCCCCCAAAGCAAATACCATACCCATCACAATAGCAAATGTGTTCTTTCGGGCATAATGTCGTTTGTCCTGCAAAAACAAATTGCCAGATATATTCCCACACTCTACCACTTATATAATCCGATATCTCGGTTCTCAACAACCAATCCCGATAGGAAATGTATCTTGCCAGTGGCAGAGTTCGAATCCTCTCTTTCGAAACTGCAAATTGTGCGCAACAAGGTTGTGCAAGCACTGTTGGAATAGGTTCAAGTGGGAAAAGTTCCAACCATGCTCTTGCCATGATAGTCTGCTCTTGTTTGTTATCATCCTCCTCCACTATCCCTGGATGCATCCAATCTGGACATCCTGGATGCCAATGACATCGCAAATTCATATATCCTTCTCGTATAACACGTTCGGAAGAGAGCCTTGAGATCATCTGAACGGCATCGAGATCGAGAAGTTCATTGTTATGCCATGTCATTTGATGAGAATGCATGAATATGTTGACATCCGAAAGATTGTTATAATTCTCAATTATATAAGAAAGGTATATCATAACCTCATGACCTTTATTCTTCGGTGGATGATATTCGGCTTTCGGGTCGTCCGCTGTATATATGGTTGATTGGATACTAGTATCATTCTCGAAATTCTCTTTTATCCAATTCACATCTTCTTCTTTCGTCCTCGAGATAACGAGCATTTTCGAGTATGTCGCAGGAAATGGTTTCACTATACCTGGACGAAACGATATTGGTTTTTGTGTTTCTTGCATCGCCCTCCATTTCGCACCATGTAATCGGATATCATTTTGCCATTGACTAGGTCCTGATTCAGTCGGTTCCAATCTAGTGTTGAGAAATGGCTTGCAGAGTAAAAGCAAAAATGTCGCAGTTAGTAACGAAGCAAATGGGATCAATTTCTTAGGAAAAGGCATTGTCATATGGAAGTAAAATGAGAAGCAAAGCAGAAAGCAAGTTACAAATTCTTGCTATACATCAAAGTTGGAAGATCTTTGAAAATTCCAATCATCATTACTCGAAGTCATTCAAATACATAGACATTTAACAGTCTTACGAGCTGGATGGAGCTTGCCCAAATAACGAAAACATCAAAGAATGAAGGAATGACGGAAAGAGAGTTTAAAATTTTCCTAGGTGATGAGATAGTTTCAGTCAGTCTTTCCTTTTTGAGACGAGGGGAAGGAAAGTATTATGAACGCAGGTTGGGAAATTTTGGGATTGGCGATTTCGGGTAAGAGGTGGTGAAGGGAGGAATGAGGATGTGCGTGCCACGGAATGACGAATTCGGAAATATTGATTGGGCTTCTTGGGAATGTGTTTTACAATCTTGGGAGTGTATATTTGGGATGGGATGGGATGGGAATTTGGACATTGGAGATTTTTTGCTTTAATAGATCTCTTGGAGTGGGAATTGAGTCAGGGGGGAGAGAGGGTTGGAGGAAGTGAAGATATGGGTATTTGAAGTATTTGGAGATTTACTTGATAATCTTTACGAATAAGAAATCTCAATACTAAAAACGAGTGTACTATGTTTTCTTTTTTTTCCCCCTTCTCTACCTGTGATAAATTAGTGTTGTTTTCTTTGATTCTTATAACAGATTGATTTTGAAAAGTTTTGCGTAAAGTATTCTATATGTTATAGTGCGAAAAGAGGTCTTCTTGATATCTAGACACTTACTATGTTTCTTTCCTCTTCTCCTTCTCCTTCTCCTTCTAATTCCATCACACCATAAACAAATTTCCCAACTCCCTCGTCTTCTAGGGCACCAACTATCATCACATCCCAGATTACAACTGCATTTTCCACCTCCCCAATTTCAGCAGCAACACCACAACCCCATTCCCCACATCAACTTCCAGCTCCCGCGGTCAAGTTTTCCACCACGATATCAACGACGCCTGCACTAAAATTCTCGCGAGGTAGATTTTGATGGATCTCCTTTTTTTTTTTTTTTTTTTTTGGTTTCTGGAAGTCTCACGAGAAGAAAATGAGAAGTGGAGGTGAATTGTAATCCAGGATTGTATTGTGAGTGTGCTGAATCCGGCGGCGTAGGAGGATTTGGGAATGGTGTGGTGTCTGCTGAGGTAGGTTTTAGGGTTTAGGTTTTGGGTTGTGGCCGTGTGGTAATGGATAGGAAGGGGCTGGATATGAGGATTTGCTGTTGGGAGATGTGGGGGGAGGGAGCGAGGAAGAGGGGAGATGTGAGAGCGGGGTTTTGGGTTTGTTTGGAGAGTTTTTTTCGGTCTTGCATTGGGTATGTGTATGTATTCTGTTATATTACTTGAGCGAAAAATATGAAATTGTTGCTATAATATTCTTTTTCCTTAGCGATTTATGTCCTGGAAATATCTTGAGCTGTATAAAAAAGGGGGATATGTGTGTTGACTCATAGGCGTGCAGTATAGTATGAGTGTACTTTCATATTAATCCACTTTCTTTCTCCTGTCTAGAGACTGATTGGTTTGTACTTGTTTGTATCTCTCTGCAAGATTTCATTTCTAATACAGTTGTACGTCATTACCTTTTTACATTTGGGAATATTCGTGCATGTATCTTGATCTGATTCTCGAGGACCTCGATATCGAGATTGCATAGACTAGCACCTACTGGGTATATATATATAGGTATCTTGTTCCTCTTCATCTCATATTCGTTCCTCACTTAGGCCCCTGGCTGGATGATTAAATAACCGATACTACTAATAGCTCGGCAGAATTCTATATGTTGGTTCGAAATGTTATATATATATATATATATATCAGTAACTTGTAGAAAATACTTGAAATGCTGGAAAACGTAACAAAGTGAAACAGTGAACCATGTGGCTGTCACTCATCCCATCATCATCATCGTGGACTAGCTATTGTCCCGTGAATTATAAACTCTTTTTCATGTTTTGTGACAATTTATTTATGGGAAATATTTATAGACATGTCGATTTTAGAAATTTTAGAAGAAAAGTAACCTGACGAGTGGATGAATAGGTTATTAGTTAGATCTTGCGGATTGACATGTAGATGATCCAAGCTTTTAGACTTTTAAGGGTGAGAGGACGACCTCGCTTCTTAAACTTAAACTTCAATTTAATCTTTGCAGTTGACTGACTATAATGCTGATATTGTGAGCTCGAAGGAGTGGAAGTTTGTTGGTTTGATACATGCAGTGATGATTGGGATGGGGAGAAGACGAAGTATTGAAGCGACGTTGTGTTCTTCGATGATTTACTTACCTTGCATTGTTTTCAATTCGTTGGATTATTTGGATTTTTTTTGGTCTGTTGTTCTGAGAGCTGGGTTAAGCATATATAAGGTTGCCACTCAATTTCTACTCCCAAAGCCCATATACAGATAGCAATATTGCGCACATGTTTTATGGGTGTATACGGGTGTGTCGACAGTATTTTCGTCATCATCGTCGCTTTGTTGGGCAATTGGTTCATTGGATATCTGGTTGAATAAGTATTCAACTTGAGTATCATTGTGTGTTTTTCTGGTATATCCAATTTAGCCGTTGAACTTGCAATTCATGATTGGCTAGGTGATTATGGACCAATCAAATAGGTGAATGGGATTACGTTTTTCGTTGAGATGACCTTGCGGCGCAAATCAGCCGCGTTGACGAATGTAAAATTTACCCAACGTTAGACGACATTTCATCACCTCCTTTGTATGTTTGCTTGTCTTACGGTGTTGTATATAGATTCAAGATGCTTTGCGAAGAATGCCAAAAGATATTTTGTGGTCGTCAAATGTTGAGTGAGATATATTTCCGGGCACGTAATCCTCATCATTCTTCCTTGCAATCAATTATTGATGCTTCGGCCTCTGGCTGTTGGGTTTGTCATCGACTACTGGCATCTCTCAGCAGGGAGATAGATATTAAGGATACACTCGCAGAAATCTCTCCTTTGATTAAATCCTCAACATGGCACTTCTATCGAGTATCTGACCAAGGACGATGGTTCCTTACCTTTCGATTTGGAGATGATTATTTTCATGATCTTCACGTAATGTCACACGACGGTAGGTCAAAGTTAAAGATCTTGCCAACCAGCTATACTTATACTTCAATCTAGAGTATGGTGGGCCATACACAAATCATGCATCAATCGCGGGCGATACCACGATGTCAGATGCTGCACTAGCACAAGCCTCGAAGTGGTATTGTGAATGTTTATTGAAGCATACCACCTGCACCACTTCACCAGCATCTGGCTGCCTCATGCCAACTAGACTGCTTCGAATTGATGAAGATGAAAAACATGCCAGGCTTGTCGTAACAAAGGAAAAAGTGGCCCAGGTTTCACATTATTCAACCCTGAGTCATTGCTGGGGAGATTCTGATATTTTGAAGCTCACAATTTCGAACCTGGAAAGTTTTAAGGCTGGCATCTCTCTTGAGCAACTCCCGAAGACGTTTATTGAGGCTATATTTGTAGCTAGAAAGTTGTCTATTCCTTACATATGGATAGACTCGCTTTGTATCATTCAGGACTCTGACGATGACTGGCAGACTGAGTCTGTCTCGATGGAAGATGTCTATGGCAACAGTATTCTGAATATCATGGCTACAGTCTCCAAAAACAGTCATGAGGGTCTTTCTCGATCTCGAGACCCAAAGATGTTAGAGCTATGTCCAGCAATTCAGTCAAAATGGGAAGATGCTGAGAACGATCTATTCTATTTATTCAACAAAGAAATCTGGAACGACAGATTGTACAGTGGACCACTGCTAAAGCGAGGCTGGGTTTTGCAAGAACGTGTCTTGTCACCTCGTTCACTCCATTTTTGTGATAGTGAACTACTCTGGGAATGCAGGGAGATGGCTAGTTGCGAAACATACCCAGCAGGACTACCAAATGTTTGCAAGAAGAAAAATTTCAAGGCCAGACCACTATCGGTCTCCAAGTTCTATGAAAGGAAGTATCTGATAGACGGAGCTAATAAGACCATGAAAGGAATTGCTTACGATAGATGGGTACAGTGGATTTCCCTTTACGGACAAACACATCTAACGAAAGATTCGGACAAACTAGCTGCAGTCAGTGCGCTGGCCAAATGCACACGGGCAGTTTTTGATGATAGCTATGTGGCAGGCCTTTGGAGATCTATGTTTGCTGATCAACTTCTTTGGTGGGGTATGTCCAATTCTCGTCCGAAAGACTATCGAGCACCGACTTGGTCCTGGGCCTCGGTGGACGGCTTTGTTAACCTTGCTTTCATCCGTCCAAATACCAAATATCACATTGAAATTGACGAGGTACGAGTTACGCCCGTTTCCAGCGTCCATGACACTGGTTGCATTTCGGATGGATACTTTCGTGCAAGAGGACTGCTAATACGCGACAAACTTGTCAACTATCAGAGAGATAGTGATTTTCCCTTCCTCGCTGGGAAGGATGAAGATACAAATATGGTTGTAAGGCTAGATACACCAGTCAACCAATGCAGAGAGAAGTTGATAGTCCTTCCTATCTTGACAAACTCGAATGGGCCGGGCCATGAAGATTATTGGTTTCATGCATTACTCCTTCAGGAGCGGGCGATGTCACCAAATGGCTTCTATACGCGGATAGGCTATGCGTCGGTTGAGAATAGTTATGTGAAGAACAAGATTGGCTTGGATCACCCCCAAAACTTGTCCAAGTTGAAGTTTCCGGGAAACCATGTCGGTTCGAGTTCTGAATCAAATAAGTCAAACCAAAATGGGGAAGGTGTAGATTTCAGCATTAAGTTAGATGAGAGTCTGTATCTAGAGGGTTCACCGGGATCTTTTATGGTTTACTGAGAGGCATTTGGCGGGGATGGATTGAATAGGTAGTTACGTGAAGTTGGAGTACTGTAATGGAAGAGGCGAGCTGGGTCAAATTTTCAGCCTGTTAATATGATGACGGAGGTATGCACTTGGTATGTGAGTTTTGTGTTTTACTGACAGGTGTTTGTCGGGGATGGATTGGATGGGTAGTTACGTGAAGTAGGGGTACTGTAACGAAGAAGGAGGCAAACCAGGCACGCCCTATTACATTTTCGGGTTGCCAATATAGGGATGGAGGTATACGCTTGGAATAAGAGTTTTGATATTCTTTATTTGGTCTTGGTCTGTATTTTGATATCAATTTATCTAATCATAAAAATCTCAGCTACTGTGATGTGAGTCCAGCATAATATGAGACAGTAATCTATTCTGCGTTCGCATCTCGAAGAAAGTAGGATATGAAATCAGAATATCAAATCAGATGATCGTAGAATTTTGATATGTGTAGAAAGTTTGATGGAGTCGGTGGCTGATATGTAGACTTCAGATCTTTTATGCAGAAGAGCTAGCCTATATACACTTGAACAACAGCAATCTTGAAAGGAAGTAAGAAAAAGAGATACTTGACCAGTGTAATTGATTAATGTGAATTGAAAACTCGATGTTGGTATGGGAGATAGATGTAGATGTACGTAGTGCATGCAGTCCAGCTCGTAGGTAGTCGGTTAGGGAACGAGTGGGGGTTTCCTTGGGGTTGGATATAGAAGTAGACTGGGTGTATGTGAATCTCTTGTGTGATTGTCGCAGTAATGTAGAGATTGATAGATTTGGTTGTTTGAGATCTGGCAGAGGCCGTAGGTATCTATCTGGATTCTGGATTCTTTGAATGTCAAGGTGTGAAGTCTCGCTGGAAGTCAGGGATCTCATTACATCACGTGACAGAGCAAAGAGAACCGGACAAAAAGCAAAAGCCACATCGAATGTCTTGTCCCTTTTTTCCCCTACTGACTAAGAGAGGAGTACCGTAATTAATGGCAACTTATACCACGGTAAAATTCTCCAGAGAGTATGTACGAGTACAAAACAATAATTAACCTTCCTGTCGATACACATAACAATTTTTATTTAATACTACTACTATTATTATTACTATTATTATTATTCTTACCATTCTTCTTCTTTGATATTCACTTCTGCACATTCCATTCCATCTCTGATCTCACCCTTCTCTGTTTGTCTGATCACTTCTTCTTCTTCTTACACCTCTCAAGGCTCAAACGGGAAATCGCGAACCGACGTACCGATTCTTTCAGCAATCCAAATTAAACTTCCTTCCCATCGTTCTCGACCTTAAACCATCGCCAAAGTTCCAAGCACAAACAATACCACTCCTTTCAAATACACCACAATCACATCCAACGACCATCAGTTCAATTCAATTTGTTTCTGGCATTCTCACAATCAATCTCTAATTGTAATCAACGACCACAAGCTTCTGGGGTATGTTTCGACCGATTTGCGTCGACTTCTCCTTATCCCGTCTGTGTCTGTCGCAACACGAATTGAACTAATTTCCCGATGCAGCATCCAGCATCCAGCATCCAGCATCCAGCTCACCTCACCTCACCTCGCCTCGACACAACCACAAAACTACTCCAACTCGACGACCTCTATCGACACCGACACCGACACCAACACCTCCACTCACACCTTTAATCATGCCTCAAGGTTATTCATCTCGAGATGTTGGTGACCCATCGCAAATTAAGAAGAATAAGCAATCAATGGCAGATCTCAAATTAAGACGTCTTACTGAATTGAACAACCGGCTCCGAGAAGATTTAGAACGCGAAAGGATCCCAGTCTCGCAAGCTGCTAAGAGGTAAATTTCCTCCCCTTCACCTTTTGACTACTCGAGAAGTGGCTCTAGATCACCATCACTAATTCGTGATATCTATTTAGTATTATTCAATATACCAGTCAAACTAAAGATTTTATGGTTCCCTCAATTTGGGGTACTGTTGAAAAGAAGGACGATCCATATGCGCCGCAACAAAGTGGTGGATGCTGTTTGGTGATGTAAGACAAGGAAGAACACACCAAGATAATTCGAAATGGAAAGCATACGAACGACCCGACAATGACCAATTATAATTTCATCAATCACTCAATTCATCAATCCATTCAGATACACCAATTTCGATATCGATCCTTCCTTTTACAAAAATCACGTACATCACCATACAGAGGGAGAGAGGGAGGTAGCAGACCAGAATAAAGGGCGTTATTAACGGGGCGTATTGGGGACATCATTCACTTTTCAGCCTTCTTCGACATTGTTTCCAGAAATCCTAATGTTTCTTCTCGAACCTTTTCGTTATACGCCTGCTCTTTTTCTCATGAGGATACCAAAAGAAGCATTAGCATATTTCACCCATTGGAGGTACATTTTCATCATCGACAGGGCACGATAGCAAGCTGGTTACTCTTACTCTCGATTCGAGTGTATCTACGACGTGTATCTTGAGGAGTGCGATTGTTTGAGACTTTTCTTGATGAGAATGAAAGGCAGGATAAAGTCATTAAGAAGGAAGATGAAGAAGTGAAATGGGGAAATGGGAAAAGAAGCATGTAATAATTTTTTTTTCGTTTCTGTTCGTAGTAGTTACACCTTTTTTTCCCTCTAGGACTACCAACAAACATAGTATGCACCTTTATATGGACTTCTTTGTGTATAGGATTATTTCAATGGAAAGTCATTGGGATGGTATTGTTTTTTATACGAATGAAGAGACTTTTGTTTTTTAATGCATCTAATTTATTTTGATATCTAGTGAACTTTGAGTGAGAGTGAGAGAGATTATATCATGTGAATTATATATATGTATTTGCTATTTAATCGTTGATAGTTATGATACTTGATAGTTGAAACCCTCCGTGCCTCCTTCTCAATGAATTGTCATTCCGATATTATTCAACACCTAGGTAAGACCGATCTCTCACTCCCCTCCCCAGATGGTAATAAAATTTCACTTTGTGCAACGTACCAGAGCAGGGGAGGGTGGGCTCGGGACTTGAGAATTGAGGGTTGGGGAGTGATTGAGATTGAGATTGAGATTGAGATTGATATTGAGATTGAGATTGATATTGATAGTTGGGTATTTTGGAATTTGGGTGTGTGGGTGTGGGATTTGTATGTGGGATTGCTAAGTGGATGGCGTAATTTCGTTTTGTTTTT
Source organism: Botrytis cinerea B05.10 (assembly GCF_000143535.2). Lineage (NCBI taxonomy): Eukaryota > Fungi > Ascomycota > Leotiomycetes > Helotiales > Sclerotiniaceae > Botrytis > Botrytis cinerea. The sequence goes on along the minus strand of NC_037319.1, from coordinate 1,468,862 downwards.
TTTTTTGGGAAGGGGGGGGGGGATGGGTTGGGATGGGTTCACTGGTGGTTGGTTGTGAGTTATTGGATTTTTTTTTGATTTTATTTTATTGGATTGGGATTTGTTTAGGTGGGAGGGTAGATGTCGAGGTAGAGGTACAGGTACAGGTAGAGAGGTACAGGTAGAGGTAGGTAGATGTTTCCTATTTGAATGGGATGGGATGGGATTGATTGCTTGCTTGCTTGCTTGATTGCTTGATTACAGGTGGAAGATGTTGTCTAGTCTGGTCTCGTCTCGTCTCGTCTCGTCTCGTCTTCAGCTGAAATGGAACGAATTGAACTTGGATGGATGAATGAATGGATGAGAGGTCATGAATGGGTTTGGGTATTTTGTTTTTGTAGTGTTTTGGTAGTGTAGCGTAGTGTAACATACGAGTTGCTGATGTTGATGTTGATGTTGATGCTGATGTTGATCATCTTGTATCTATCTGTATGTATCTGTATGTATGTATATATTACGTATATATATATATATATATATGTAATGTAATGCAATGTAATGTAATGTAGACAGATAGATAGACTATTGATTTTGCTTCTTCTTTTTTTGGTGGTGATTTGTGGTGAGCGATTTGTGGTGAGTGAGTGAGGGAGTGAGTGAGTGAGGGAGGGATGATTGGTTTATGGCGTACTCGAGGATGGTTTGCTGGGGAGAGATTAGGTAGTAGGTCTTAGGTCTTAGGTTTTAGGTTTTAGCTATTAGGTTTTATGGAGGGAGGAGGGAGGGAGGGTTTTGACAGTTGATGGATTTGATGGGTTTATGGATTTATGGATTTTATGGATTTGTTCCGTGAAGGAAAGGGTTGTTTGATGGGATGGGATGGGATGGGATGTGGTTTGGTTTGGTTTGTGGTCTATTGTATTGTCAGTCATCTACAATATCCAAGGGGATTGAGATCTTCAGAGGAGACAGGTACGTGCTTGCGAGACAGGTAGGGAGATAGCTCGGAGAGTAATAAGTAGCTGAAGAAAGGAAGCTAGATAGATAGGTATCTCTCAATGTCTGTCTGTCTGTCTGTCTGTTTGTCTGTTTGTCTGTTTGTCTCTTCGCTTGCTTGTCTTTCTTCTTTTCTTTTTTTTCCCCCGTGACTTGTTACTAACTGGTAAGTTGTTAGATACCTACCTACCTACCTGGTGCAAAATCCTATTGTATGCATGTAGGTAGGTAGGTATATATGCGTGAAGCTAAAACTACGTACATGATCCATCTCATGACACGATGATACTCATCCCACACACACACACACACTCTCTCTCTCTCTCTGCGCAAACTTGAGAATTGAGATACGTAGTCGTTATATAGTTATGTATAGTAGTTAGTTGTATGCACTCCAGACAATAAATAGCCACAAGTAAAACAACCCAAATGCGTTCTGCACTACCATCTGCACCTGCACCTGCACCTGCATCTATCTACCTACCTACCTACCTACCTACTACCTACGTGCATCTCTGTTCTGCATTGCCCCATTTCTATCTTGTTTCTGATTGTGTTTCGGTCTCTGATCCTGATCTTGATCTTGTTTCTCCTCGCGCTTTTCTTTTCTTTTCTTTCTTTCTTTCTCTCCTTCCTCTTTTGGGGGGCCGCTTTCTTCTTCTTCTTCTTCTCCTTCTCCTGGCTCTTGCGTCAAATGGGGAGCTTGAGCCACCCTCTTGTTTTGTTTATTGCTTTGTGTGTTAATCTACAAAGTGAAGTATGCATGCATCTATGTATTGTCCTTATTATTACCTGGGTATTATTTGTCTAGCGTGGTGTGCGATGGAGATTTGAGGGATAGAGAAAAACTTCGGGATTTTATGGCTGTTGTTGATTGGATTGGGGGGTGGATGGGAGAGGTGGATGGGAGAGGTGGATTGTGGATTGTGGATTGTGGATTGTGGACACTGGACCTGGACCTGGACCTGGAGCTGGATGGATAGCTAGATGGCTACGACTAGCTAGATAGAGGTGGTCGGTGGGTGGACTGGGTACTGGGTTTTGGATTGGGTGATGGGTAGGTCTAGCACAGACGTCTTCGCCGAGGTGGGAAACTAAATGGGAATGGAATGGCTGTTAAATGGGGAGAATTCCATTCAATTCAACTCAATTCGAGATGGGATGGGATGGGATGGGATGGGATTAGATTGGACTGCATGAATTGAGATGGGATGGGGAAGAGTGGCTAGGTACCGGTAGTGAGTGATAGTGGTAGTGGTAGTGGTAGTGGTCTTGCAGTGTGGTAGGTAAAAGCTGTGGTAGGGTAGGTAAAAGGTGTGTGTGCCGTATGTACCTAGGTACATATCATAATTACGCTTTACGAATTGAGTTTGAATGATGAGTGAAGGAGGAATAATCGGAATCGAATCATCGATCGAGGAGGGAATCAAGCAATGCAATCAAGTTCTGTGTCCTTCGTAATTAACCGGGGAAGGCGGGCCAGAGAAAGGAAAGAAAAAGTTAAAAACGATACCGGGCCTGCGTAGGTAGGTAGGTAGGTAGGTAGGGGAGATAATTACCTAGGCAACTTAGGTATTATTACATATGCGTAAAATTGTACAGGCAACTGGTAATTATAAGTAATCACAACGGATATTGGATATCGGTCGGGACGGAGTATATGCGAAGTATATAGCTGTTTGTGTTTGTAAATTCCGATTGGGATTCGCATTAGCATTAGGGTTAGCATTAGCATTAGCATTAGCATTGGGATTACGAAGATTTTGCTTTGCATTTTGTGGTACAGGTATTGGGAAATCGGATTTACATATTCATATACGGAGGATTTTGGGTTTCGATTTCGATTTGGATTTCCATTTGGAACGTGCTCATGGATAAGATGGATAAAGTCGATGAAAGGAAGATTGTCACTGGGGATGTAGCAGGAGAGGAAAAGAGACGTGGGGATGGGGATGGGAATGAGGATGGGATTCATCAGGTCGATGGGATTAAACTTCCTCGGGTGTCGATTCAGTTTTGTACGCAGTGTAAATGGATGTTGAGGGCGGCTTATGTATGTGTATTTTTTCCTTTCTTTCTTTTTTTTTTTTTTTTTTTTTTTTTTCTTTCTTTCATTCGTTCGTTGTTTCTTTTTTCTTTTCTTGAGAGAGGGTTTTTGGGAATTGACCACAGAAAATAAGATGCGAAGCGGCATTCTGAAATGCCATGGGATCAAAGGTTTTCATAGCTACATGAAGTTATGGAAAAGGGGATAAAATCCACAATCCCTTACGATTAACACCCCCTATGTATAATAACAAATACAAAAATAAAAGCATACAACTTTTATGATATCAAGCTGTTCTTCGGTTGACAAGATTCGACTGTTTGAGGGGTTGCTTTGTTGAGGTTTGCTTGGTTTCTTTGGTCTTTGGGGAGGGGCGTGTGGATGGCTGGGTGTACCTGTTGTATGGATGGATGATGCTGGTGCTTGTGGAGTTTCAAGCAAGTGCAGTTGCACATATGCATCTGAGTAGATGTTTGGAGAGACGTACGGATAAAACGTTGTTGATGGGAAGAAGATGAAGGGATTGCTGAGACGGGTGGTGTCTCTCAAGTACGATGGGTTTGTTTGCATTTGGAAGGAGGGGGTTTACTTGATATCTGGAGTCAAGAAGGTTTGGGTGATGCTTTGATTGGGTGAGATCAGCAGAGCAGAGAAGTCTTGCGAGCTGCTTGGTGGGTTTACAAGATATCTCTACGGCTGGAATAGACCGGGGCGGATGGCGGAAATGGGTAGTATTCCTTCTCTTCCGAGTGGATTCATGTCGCTCTGTTAATCGATGTTAAATCCTCCGGTGACCTTTCCTCTCGTACTACAGTTCGGCTGTGGAAGGTGTCATAAAGTGGCATAAAATCGTCGAGAGGAGAGAAGACAACGAGATTGTCTTGATTGGCATTTGCTCAGGACATTTCTCCTGGCAGTGCTTTGATCCCTTGATGGGATGTAGAATAAGTAATTCTCACCTATTCATGGAAATAGAAATGGTGAGCATGTTAGTGACATTGTATCTCCGCTTATTTGAGCCAATGGTATACTCTGAAATGATTTTGCTATTATCTTGGACGATTGAATTGCATATTCAAGATTAGGCACTGGTACATAGGACCTTTCGATTCGGTAGTCACGGGCACGGGAACCTAATTTGCATTTCATCCTCTATGGGTGAAATTAACGCGAGGTACTTCGAACTCTCACTCCTGTTTTTCTCAACCTGCCATCTTCCTCTCTGTTTCCCCTCTCCTTTTTTATTGCTGCCAAACCTTTTGAATCATGCCTCTAATCTAACAACCACTAAATAGTTTGCACAAGAACTCCTCTCAACCTTCGGAACAGATATCGGAGAAGTCGCACTTCAACCAAGTACCGGTGGCACATTTATTGTCGAACTATTTACAGATGCGAACGTGAATAAGAATGCTACTAGTCATGTAGAAGGGGAAACTGGAAAGAGCGTGGATGAAGCAAAGGAAGTTAAGGTATTGAAACATACGCTTTGGGATCGGAAGAGTGAGGGAGGATTTCCTGGTTTGTGCTCCTTTCTCACAGTTGTCTTTGTACTTCTCGGAAGATATTGAAAGGAGGGTGGTTTTGGATATGGAGAAAGATTGGAATTTTTGAACACGATCTCTGATGAATTCGAGAATTCATGACTGGAGAAGAATGGCTACTAATTACAACATGCTTTCAGAAACGAAAGAATTGAAGAAGAGGCTTAGGAATATTATTGATCCGTCAAGGGATTTGGGTCATGTTGATGGAAAGAAATGTAAGTTTTCTACCTCAGTTCTCTGAGCCCTGTTTTTTTCTCTTATTCCTTCGTCCTCGCTCTCTTTTCGCTCGTCTCCAATGAGACTAACAGCCCCAGCAGCATCATCAAAGGCCACTGCTTCTGCCGTAATTCCAACAACTACCAACCAGCTCAATTTTTCAGGACAGAAAGATTCCGCACCAACAGATGTCAAAGCATCTGCCGCAATCCCAACTAATACCATATCTCAACCTCCAGCTTCCAGCCCCGTCTCTACCCCCCAACTGATTGAAGCGAAGCCAGAAGAGGTAAGAGAGAAGAAGCAAGATGAAGAGAAAGTAACTGTGAATGAGAGAGGCAAAATTGTCATCACGGGCTTGGAAGGAGAGGGCGGATTTGGGTTATGTAGACCTGGAGATGAAGACTGTGGTGGATTTTAAATTTAGGGTTTGGGGACAAGGGTTGAGAGGGATGAGGATGTAGTTCATGCCGCAGAATACTCTGCTTGTTGGAATGAAGTGGCTAGATAATGGACCTGTCTAGACCTACAATCTTGATCTGGCATTCGACGAGACTGTAGGCCAAAGTCGGGGAAAGTTTAAGAAATGATATTTAGGGTGCCTACTCCGAATGATCTATCAGATCCTGAAATTTGATTGAACTACGGAATCCAATGCTAACTCAGAGAACCTTGACGAAATTCGTCTACTCGATTGATACACCACAAGAAATCTGAAACTGAAGACAGATCTAGGACATCTAATATTCATGACTACTCGAGAGCGTGTCTTGATACTCGAGACAATGAGGGGGCGAAGTCAAATATCAATTAGGTGAGTATTCGTCTTTGATATTCCGATGTTACTTGGAATTGGATAGTCAAGTGCTTTTGATCCATAGGTGCAAATCTACACTCGAATGGCTGTATTGACCTTTGTGTTTTGGTGTATTCATTTATCTTCAGGCCAGCTTGATACTCAATTCACCCCTCCCGCCTATTATGCCACCTTTCACCGCCAAAGATTTTCTCTCAAAGTCGGTTGTTGCCTTAGAAAAACAAAGCTTTAACCCTTTTCAGTTTAGCTTTCCGCACACGAATGAACTCTTGTATGAAATTATCGCTATCGTGAATTTGTGAACGAAACCTCAACCCACTTCGATATCCATCAAGTCGGACTACCTACCCAGCCCTGGACAATACTATCTGGCAGGAACCGCTTCGTTTTTTCTATTTTCAAAGATAAAAATATTATCTTTGAAAATATCTAGCCAGATTATCGCAACACCCCACGAACACCCCTAGAGTGCTGCCCAGCATGCCTCCTCCACCTCATCAAAAACCCGAGAATGTCCTCAAGCGCGCCCATGAGTTGATGGGTGTCGGACAGGCTCAAGCAGCTTTGGTTTTACTTCACGAACATGTCACTTCGAAAAGATCGAGAAATGCCCCGATTGCCTCATTAGAGCCTGTGATGCTCTTGTTGGTGGAACAATCCGTTGAACAAAAGAAAGGAAAGCTCGCAAAGGACGCTTTATACCAATACAAGAATATCAGTCAAAACACCAACATTGGCACCATCGAGGTAAGTGGCGGTAGTATTGATTACATGTGCGGGCGCTAATCCATTTGATTTAGCTCGTTCTCAAGAAGTTCATCGAGTTGGCCGAAGAGAAGGTGAAGACTGCGCAAGCAAAGGCCGATGAGGTTCAATCGTCATTAGATACAACAGCAGCAACCGCAAGTGTCGATGATTTGGAAGCTACCGAAACCCCAGAGTCTATCCTTCTGTCAACAGTATCCGGCGAACAATCTAGAGATCGCACAGATCGCGCCATCGTTACACCATGGTTGAAATTTTTGTGGGAGACATACAGAACTGTTCTCGACATCCTCCGAAACAATGCCAGATTGGAAATCATGTACCAAAGCACTGCCATGCAAGCATTCGAGTTCTGCCAAAAATACACCAGAAAGACCGAGTTCCGTCGATTGTGCGAATTGCTCAGAAACCATGTTCAAACTGCTGCAAAGTACTCTGCTCAGATGCATGCCATCAACCTTAACGACCCTGACACCCTTCAACGTCATCTCGAGACCCGTTTTCAACAATTGAATGTGGCAGTTGAGCTTGAGTTGTGGCAAGAGGCTTTCAGAAGTGTTGAGGATATTCACACCTTGCTCAGCCTTAGCAAGAGACCACCTAAGAATGTTATGATGGCCAACTACTATGAGAAGTTGACTAGAATCTTCTTGGTTGGTGAGAACTATCTCTTCCATGCTGCTGCATGGTCAAGATACTACAACCTTCTCCGCCAATCCGCTCAAATGGTTGCAGCTGGTCAAAGCAAGAAGTCAGATAACCCAGCAACCTCTGAGGCTGACCTCTCCAAGGCCGCTTCTTTCGTTCTCTTGTCTGCCCTCGCCATCCCTGTGATCAGCACATCCAGATCCCGTGGTGCTTTGGTTGACATTGATGAGCAGAAGAAGAACAAGAACTCTCGTCTCACTCATCTTCTTGGTATGGCTCAAGCTCCTACTCGTGCCGTTCTTTTCAAGGATGCCATGAGCAAGGGTCTTCTCAAGCGTGCCCGCCCTGAGATTCGTGAGCTTTACAACATTCTCGAAGTTGACTTCCATCCTCTTTCAATTTGCCAGAAGATCTCCCCAATTCTGTCCCAAATTGGCGCTGATGCCGAGATGGAGAAATATGTTCTTCCTCTTCAACAAGTCATCTTGACCAGACTCTTCCAACAACTTTCCCAGGTCTACGAGACTGTTGATCTCAACTTCGTTGAGAACCTCGCCAAATTTCCAGAGCCATTCCAAGTTAGCAGAGAAACAATTGAGAAGTTCATCATGAACGGTAACAAGAAGGGTGATCTCGCTATCAGAATGGACCACGCTACTGGTGTTCTTAGCTTCGATACCGATGTTTTCTCATCTACCAAGGCAATCCATGCAGGATCTGGTGCAGGATCTGCTGAGTCTGAAACTGCATCTGTTCAAAGACTCCAAAACACCCCCTCCGAGATTGTGCGAACTCAACTTACACGTCTTTCTAAGGCTTTGTATATCACTGCTCAATATGTTGATCCTACCTTCAATGAAGCAAGAATCAAGGCTCGTGATGAAGCATACGCAAGGGCTAAGGCTGGTGCCGATGAAGAGCACAAGGAGACCTTGAGACGAAAAGAAACCATCCAAAAGAGAAAGGAGGAAGCTTCCGAAATCCAATCTCGCAAAGAGAAGGAAGAAGCCACAAGAAAACGTATCAAGGCTGCACAACTCCAAGAAGCTGAGGACAAGCGACTCCAAGCCGAACAAAAGAAGCGTGAGGACGATCGTATCAAGGCTGAATTGGAGCGTGTCAGAAAAGCAGAACTTCAAAAGCAAATTGATGACCTCAAGATTGGCAACAAGGCTCTTGACATCGATCTTGATGATTTGGACAACCTTGACGGCAACAAACTTCGTGCCATGAAGTTGGCTCAACTCGAGCGTGAGAAGAACGATACAAACGAAAAGTTAAGAATTACCGGTAAACGTATTGATCATCTCGAGAGAGCTTTCAGAAAGGAGGAAGCCAAGAAGTTGCCAGAAGACTATGAAGCACAAAGACAGCGTGATTTGGCCGCTTATGAGAAGACTAAGGCTCAAACCTTGAAGGATGCCGAAGCCAAACACAAGGAAAATGTTGCTCTGAAGCACAGATTGACAAGATTGGTTTCTCATTACGAATCTTTCCGCGATGATATTGCCGAGCGCAGACATGAAGAGTTTGACAAACGTCGTCGTGATGCCGAGAAGGAACTTGAGAAACAAATTTCTCAACGTAGAAAGGAGTTCAAGGAACGCAAGATTCGTGAGAAGAGAGAGCGTGAAGAGCAAGAGAGAAAGCTTCGGGAGGAAGAAGAACGTGCTCAAAGGGAGAAGGCTGAGAAGGATGAGAGGGAAGAGAAGAGAAAGGCCGAGTTCGCAGAGCTCAAGGCAATCCGTGAGAAGGAGAGACAAGAGGCCTTGGAGATGGCTGCGTTACAAGAGCGAAGAGCTGAGGAAGCTGCCAATAGAAGAGCTGAAGAGAAGGCAAGAGGACCTGTTCGTGGCGCTCCTATCGAAAGATCAGATTCAACTGGCGAAAGACGTGCTCCTCTTGCTCTTACTGGTGCTAAGTTGGGCTGGAGAGAAAAGGAGAGACTTCGTGCTGAAGGAAAGGAGGTTCCTTCTGATTCCGCACCTGCTGCCCCTCGTCCAGCACCATCTACCGAAAGAGCTCCTCGCCCAGCACCAACTCCAGAACGTACCGGGTCATCAACTGGAGAGAGACGTGCACCTCTTGCTCTTGCCGGTGGTAAATCCACCTGGAGAGAAAGAGAAGCAGCCAAGGGAGCAGCTAGTGGTCCAAGTTCATCAAGCAGAAGCGAGGAAAAGAGCAGTGATGCTCCTGCTCCCGCTCCAGCTTCTACTCCTGCGCCTGCGCCTAAACCTGCTGCTGGTGGTAAATGGGTTCCTCCACATCTTCGCAAGGGTTAGAGTTGAGGTTGTTATTTGTAATTAGTTTAGACAATGAGGAAAAAATGAACGATTGTTATGCTTTGAATACTTTTTTTGGCTTTTGATTGTTTATTGTGATGTAAGGTAATTGTCAATGGTGCTTGGTCGTTTGCTTATTCTATTCTATTGTGTATATATATATCCATTTATGATTTAATAGAGCTTAATTCCCTTGTTGTTTTTACATGAGATTAGTTGAGACAATGAATTGCAGATGGATGAGCACTATATTTTGATTTTCTAATATCATTCCCGCCCCTCTTTCATTCGCTTCTTATTCATTCTTCCCTCAATCACTCGCTCGCTTCTACTCCTCTCCTATCATTACACTACACCTTCCTTGGCTATCTTTCCTCCCGTTTACCTCAAGATCTCTTGATGTACTGATATCAATATCGATACTAGCGATTAATATCACTTCAGTCGGTTGAGTGAGTGAGTGATTTGTGAGAGAGAGGGACAAAAAAAAAAAAGGGAATAGGGAGTTTGAGAGATTTCGTCGTTGATTGTTGAAAGTTTCTGGATGGATTGGTTGGATAGTGGCTTGGTTGATTGATGGCTTGGTGGCTTGGTGACTTGGTGACTTGTTGTTTGGACTTGGGCTTGGTTCTTTTGTGATTTGGGAGATGTGGTGTGGTGTGGTGTGGTGTGGTGCGGTATGTTGGACTAGGTTGTGGTATGCTATGATATGCGATGATATGATATGTTACGATGGTGTGGAGAGGGGAGGAGGGAGATGTGGGGAATGGATGTGGGGAATGGATGGGCATGCGTTTCTTGGGATGAGAATGGTATTGGGATGTTGAGGTGGCGGTAGCGGTAGTGATAATTGGTAATGATTCTTTCTCGAGACAGAGCAGAGAATTAGAAGGGAGAGGGGGGGGGGAGGGGGGGAGGTGGGGATGGAGTTGAGGGTTGTATGGATACAAATTTTGGGGTGTCTTCGAGTATGAGTGTATGAGTGTGTGAGTGTGTGAGTGTGTGAGTGTGAGTGTGAGTGAGTGTGAGTGAGTGTGTGAGTGTGTAAGGAGAGATGTATTTGTGGTCTGTGGTTTGTGATAACTTGGAAAGGGATCTTTGTTGGGAGGGGGGATGGTTATGCGTGAGAGTCGGGAGTTGGGAGGTAGGAGGTAGGAGGTAGGAGCTACGGATAAAGTCTCGCGATTGAAATTGGAGGAGCTTGGAACTGGAGAATTCAGGAGTGCTGAATCTACATGGCACTCTTTTGCTTTGGAGATGTGCCATGCTGATTGCCGATGGGTCGCCCGTGTTTATATTTCATGACACGGCGTGCCGTGACGGATGTCTCTTCGTTGTTCTTTCATGCGGAAAGAGACTCGTTGCGTATCCAGCCAGGGTCGTTTCATTGTGCTGCTTTTGCTGCATGTGTGGGATGAGCGTGGACTATTGTTAGTAGTGAAACTTTTAGGGGATGGTGATTCTTTATATTTTCGTATTTGTTCGAAAGGGGGGGGGGAGAAGTGGTTGGAGTGAAAGATGGGGGGGGGGGGGCTGGAGATTGGGTTGTGGATGTGCATGTGAATTGTGTGTGGGTACTAGGTAGTCGGCTTGCATTGCTCGAAGGTTGATGAATGTTCGATATTTCTGTGCTGAAGGATAGCAGGCAGAGAAAAGAACAATTGCTTGGGGTTGGGGTTGGGGTTGGGGGTTTGGTGAGGGATAGATTGAAGTTGGCTCTGAATGGTAAACTTTTGGATAGAGTGGTTGCAGTGAGAGAAGAGAGGGGAAGTTGGCGGTTGGGTATACTGTCACGATGAAAGGAAGTTAATTTATTCCCAGCTCAAAGTTTTCTCTTCCTTTTTGTTTTCCTGGTGTGTTTGCGCTGTGTGTATCTACGATACCTTTCCTAGCGCTATTGCAGGAAAGCTGGATATCCCATTTGGGTTTGTAGAATGGGCATAGAATCAGAGCTTGAATCGATGGCCATGTCAAGTCGCATTATCAAATCATATCACATCATCTCCATATTGCCGTGTCATAGATTGTATCCAAACGCTTATATACCAAAGTGTGTTGGCAGCAGATGGCATAAATCTTGTAAGTTTGGATGCGCAAAATGGGATCAAAGGTTCCAATATACCAGATGAAATATCATGTGATTGGCGTGACTATGGTCATTTGCATTTATTGGTTATATCATCGTACATAATATCACTTGAGATGAACGATATAATAAATTTGAACTCCCAGCACAAATGCTTCACCATGTAAAGATGTTTTGGGAGCCTATCGCCAAAATCACTATTGATCGTGTCCTTAAAACTTATGGATCTCAACGTCGCATCGCTCACAAGCTGCAAAAGTTCAACTGTTATATTGCTGATATCGCGAAAACTCATCTGCAAGATACCTCTAGCACGATTCATTTCATTCTATTCCGCTGTCTACAGTCATCGTGCACTTCTATCAGCCTATTGTCGAAAGTACACCAAAATTCAACGAAAACACTTTCAATTTATTTATAATTCTATGAAACTTTTCAGAAATATTTTTTAATCACTTCAATTCTTTTCAATAGTAATTTCATAAAAATGAGAGGATTTATTTTCTGGATTTTTTATTTAATATGAATTATAAGCCTAAAGTTGAGATTTTGGAAAAAAAAAACAAAAAAAAAAAAATCAGGAAATTTATTAGTGATATAAGCAAAAATCAAGAATTTTTTATTTTTATTTTTTGAATCATACAAACTACAATAAAATGACTTTTTTCCAAAGATAAAATTTAGATGTATAGATTCTCCAATATGTAATGAAAATTCTAACTAAAAATTATTTAATAGAAAGTTTATTCAATTGAAAATATAGCAGAATGGCCATTTTTGGTGTGATTTTAGACATTGGGTAATATAATAAATGGCGTAGTACTGTAGGTACTGTGACGATGAAAGTGTGAAAGAAGGACGAAGTTCTCATTGTACTATGTAGAAGCTATTTATAGGTACCTGGGGTACTCTGGTGCGCTAGTGTTCGCGTACCAGGTACTGTGAAATTTCAAGCCTTTTATATCATAGACCAATCCCTCCCTTTTCCAGCTTGCCATCAGCTCTTCAATTTTATCACTACACGCATTCATAATAGCTTTTTCACACACCCCATACTCTTTCCCAGCAACTACGACTTCCAAGCCCGACGCAAAACCCATAACGAACTCCATAATCCTATCTATAAACCCGTCGATTCGGCACTTTGTCATTTTCCCACTCGATCGCGCATCTAGAAAAACAACAGCCACGTCCACCTTTTTCAGAAACGGAAGCTTCTCCTTCAAATCGACCATGAAGTTCTGATAGTCTTCCGTCGGAGTCGCGTCAACCGTCAGGACATAAGTAATTTCCACTACTATCTCCCGTATCAATTTGCACGCGCGGGGACCAATCGTAGTTGTGAATTGCTGCGCGGAAGTCGGACCCACGTGGAAGACAAAGCGTGTGAACAGGATTTCTTCGAGTTCAGCGTGGATGAGTCGACAAACGAGAAACATGGAACTCATGATTTCGGTGCCGTAGAAGTACTCGCGCTTATCGGGGGAAACTATACGGCCGTTGCGGCTTTCGAAGTCAAGGAGCTTGGTCACGACGATTGTGTTTGAGATGAAGGATTCGAATGACCTCTGGTGACAGAGGGCATGGTAGAGAATTTTCTGTCGGATCTCTGCGGGAAGAGTGAGTAGTGTTGGTGGGTTGGGCATTTTGGGTAGTTCGTAGACTTTGTAGTGTGGTTGGTGACTTGATCTGCGGGAGTGCAAACGTAATGCTATGGTGGAGGTGAAGCTATCTCGACTCGCAGTTTCATATATGGCCTCTCTTTGAAATCTGGTGGAAGAAGTCTATAGAGACTCGAGAGAATGTTGTGGATTTGGTGGGGAACTGGTGCTTATTGAAGAGGAGGTTTGAGCTAGCCATCATCACGTGATGTTATGGTAACTTAGCCACCACTTGTGGCTCTGAAAACAACAAGATTCTGGTTATTTATAGAAAGTGGTTGTATCTGCTTCCTCTTCTCTTAGACTCATTTCTTATTTTATCGATATTGATGTATCATATTAAAAGTAACTTACTGAGTGGTAAGCGATCTAATGTCGCAGTCTCGTCAATTCAGTCACCACTCCGCCTGTGTAATTTCTATAAACACTATGAGCCCAAAACCATAGTATCGATCCAGGGGAATTATTTCCATTAAGATACTATCTATAGTATCATACAGATGGATTACCATGCCAATAATCTTCTTCATTCTGTAGATAAAAATCAATCACAGCTTATCCAGGGATCAAGCATCTACAACCACTCACAACTACCCTAGTCCGCTTCGCCTATCTCACCATCTTCATTAAAACATCAAAATCCCACACCAAAACCCTTTCCACTTCTCATTTCCATATTCTCACAGAGTTACTGGAATCAACAGTCTAGGTAGATCCATCACACCCGGCTTCCCTCTCTCAAGTAGCCCTATTTGAATCTAAACATGTCACATGTTGAATCTCAGTCCAGCAGACAACAACGAAATGAATGCAAGAATCTTTGAATCTCTCATGCCATAGTTCACCATCCAACCGAGAGAATCAAGAACAGTAATAAGCAAGCCGAGAACGAGAGATCTGGCCCGAGAGAAGTATTTGAAGTTGTGAAAGAAAATACCACGGTCCGTATGCTATTCATGCATACCAAAGACAAACGCGAGTTCAACGAGAATCATCCGATACTATATCAACAGTGACTTACTGTATGTTTGTGTGAGATGTACAAGAGAAAGTGCTCGATGTTTTAGCGAAGCAGATAGCAGTTCGTATGAAAACGAATCATTCATTCCGCGACCCGTATGTATTTTCAGAGATGTGACAAAGAATGCACTCTACCCGCAGGAACCATTCTAGGAATGTATCGACTATGCTTCACGGTGTATATACATGGTGCATACAATTTATAATTTAGGTCTGGTATAAACTAGGAAGTTTTTAAACAGCAACAACGGCAACGGCAACGGCAACGGCAATGGCAATAGCACAGCGCAACAACAGCCCTGCAATCCAGAGAACACATCAAAAGAGAAAAATTCAGCACCACAGATCAATCCCGGCATCACCCAACAATATACCACAGACACCTCCTAGATACACCCCAAACAACACCCCAAATCAAGACGTTACATCCCCACAACCCCCTCCGCATAAACCCCCACACAATACAGACAACTCATAAGAGCGGTAAGAACCAACGGAACATTCCTACAAAACCATATCCCATATTCTATCGATCATAGAACTAACTATAGCACTAACCATACCGCTAGATAACGCGAACGAGAAAACAAACAAACACGGGAATAAGAACGACGAACAATTTGAAAGCAAAATCCAAGCAAGGGCCGTATATCCGCATCTATACAAGCAAGTACCAGCTGATATATTCGCGCGCGCATCCATGCGCAAGTGGTCGAAGTACGTAGACACTAGACACTAGACCGTAGACTCCAAGCCAAAGAAAAGTAAAGTAAGGCAAGGCAAGGCAAGCAACTAGCAACTAGCAAACATCAAACCGCACATCGCTCAAGCTAAGTTCGATGGATACCGCACTCTAAAATTCCACCACGGCAGATGAACAAGGCTAGCAAGCCCAGCAACATCAAAGAAAAGAAAAAGAAAAAAAATCAACACAAGTAGTATGTATGTCAACATACATGACATTACATTACATTACATAGATACGCTAGACAAAAAAACCCCCGATGAAGTAGTACCCACGCCTAAACGCCCGAGCCCAAAAGGCCCAAACCTTAAACGTAAATATAAACCAACCAAGCCATTTTCTTCACTGCGCACACCAATCCCCTTAGTTTCATCGCCGCCCTACCCCTCACCGCCGAAAAAGTAGGGCTGAAACTTTCACCCACTAACTCCTCGCCTCCCACTTAGCTCTTCACACCAGGGTGGAGCCACCCGAGATGGATCCACCCAAACACAGTATCTGCACCACCCACCTCCACCTCCACCTCCACCCATCACCCGATCATCCGATGCGAATGCGAATCATCCGATGAGGCTTCATTCACATTTGCATTCCCGATATGACTTCCCAGGACAGACAAGACCCTCTTACAGTCATCCGATAAGAGACACTAGGTATTCTTAGAATCCAATACCGACATTGGTGGACAGACGTGATAATAAGAGACGCTAGATGGGAGAACCCAATCCCAATACGGAAAATCGTAAAAAGGATCAGATGATGTGCAGAAATAAATTTAGACTTGGGCATCAACTTCAAGGGTGTTCCTTTCCTTTTTTTCCCGATATTTTTTACCCCTCCAACCCCTCTCTTTCATCCAGTCTTCCAACCTCTCCAGTATCAAAGTCCTCAGAAAGCATAACGATAAAGTTTTTTTGTGCATATGTGTCATGATGTCATAGATATCTCTTCACCGTTTCCTAGACTGCATACTCGTCTGCCCAGCACTTACTGGAAATTCTTACACACCCGCTGCTGACTATCATCCGAGTTTTCCGCTCTCGCTAGGAGAATTTGTTGCTCACTCTCCTTCGTACTCACAGCACGTAACGATGCCAAAAAAAAAAACACTGAGGTATTATCATCACAAAAGAACAATTTTCATATCATTAATCCACCTCTATTCACACCTTTCCTATGCTCATTTTCCTCCCCTCACCGCTCCCCTCCCCGTCTGCTTCCCCAAACCCAAACTTGAATCGACCACTTTCGCTTGCCCCTTTTTGAACGTAACCCGTTGACATAAGCCTCCCACCTCCGCCCTTCCATCCTAAGTTCATCCACCATTTGTGTAGATGCTCCCACCATCCAGATCCCAGCCCAATCACGTCAGACAGACCAATAATTACTCGTGACTTCAAACGCCCCAACCCATCCATCCGTCTCGAATATCAACCTATGGGTAGGTGAAATGAAAAAGTGTTCCCTAACCATAAAACTCCATGCACAAAAAACCAATATGTTACAAACATGACATTGCTTCTCTTTGACTGAAAATTTCTCTCTTCTCTTAACTCTGTCCTCTTCCATTCTCTCTCTCTCAAGATCTAGTAACATAATCCATTCATTCATTCATTCTCGAAGAAGCCGAAATTTTTTCTGTTCCAATCCATCATTGATTCGTTCATAAGGAAAACCATAAAAACAACAAATGAACCTCCAACCTAAACGCTATGCATGCTTTCCATGATGATAAAGAATTCGAGCCAGAAAAAATAAATAAAAGTAGAAAATAAGTGCCTCTTTCATGCAATGTGTCCTTTTATATCGAGAGTAGAGTCGTCCATCATGCAATTTTCTCAAAAACGATGAATAGGTTTGGGGTATCAAAATAAACAAGTTCCTCTTCTCTCACTTTCCTCTAACTTAACCACCATCGATATTGACAATGATCCTTCATCTGCAGGGACCACCCTCCCTTCCAACCACTCGACCAGTGTGCTCTTTAAAAGTCGAGCGACTTTGATTTTGTATCTGTATGAAAAAAAAAAAAAAAAATTCGCTTTTGGTACGTGCACTTCAACCCAGAGTGCGACCACTGTGTATCGTCTGTTGGCTGACTGCCCTGATTGTAGGACCCGGTCTCATGGTATTTGCTGATTCATATTCGGAGCTTTGGTATCCGGGCGGCTGACTTTTTTTTTGAGCCTCCCAGCCTTCTTCGCTTAACACACTCAGCCATCCTTGCCCTACGTCATTTCTTAGGGCCTCTATTTTCTTCCGATATAGCTCACCGCTCATATTCCAGTCGGGGGTATCTGGTGTCTTGACTGGCTGTGGCTTAATTGCCGTTTCATAAGGTACCGCTTCTACCGGTGACATTGGAGGTAGACGAGGCAATACGGAAGTATTGATACGTGGAATATCTGGTTGTCTTTGGGCCTGACGAGGTTCTGAAGGTACGTAGGTAGGAAGAATTCTGGGAGAAAAGTCGGGACTTATGCCATAGCTACTATCTGACAATGTTCTTGGCATAGATGGTAGTGGTTCCTCTGGCATTACAATGCGGGACAATCCTTGCTTGCTTGGTGACGTTTCTGAAGTCGATAGATCTACTATTCGTCGTTTTGGAGTTCTTCTTCTTCGACCTGTAGTGCCAGTGTTGATTTCACTAGTCGCAGCGACAGGCATTGGTCGTTCTTTTCGAAGTACTGCAGGTTCTTTTGGTGCAGCATACTCGATAATTGGTTTGTTGACCTCAATAGCCGACAGACCATAATCGGGAGGAGGTGGTTTGACAACAGGCACACCTGGCCGTTCTGCAGCACGTTCGACTAGATGCCGCCTTTCCGTGTAACCTGGTCCATAAGCATCAATCAAAATATCCTCGGTATATCCTGGAGTTTGCCTGAATAGGTTGAAGATTGTGGTCCTGTAGTTACTGTGTGTTTTGGTAAATGGGTTGCCACTAATCCATATTTCTCGAATATCTGGAATGCCCGTCAATCTAGCAAGTTCTGTTGGATCAGTAATCTTGTTGTCACGGAGATCGAGCCTTTCTAGAGGATAAAGTCTTTCAATCCCAGCTATTGATGTGAGACGATTTGACCGTAGATTAAGAGCAGATATGGCAGGCAGAGGATTTCGAGTAAGAGAATGAAGAGATTCGATCATGTTGTTAGATAGATTCAGTGCTCGTAGCGCGGTAAGGGATGCTAAGCAATCGGGGATTTGGGCGAATAGATTCGAAGAAAGGTCAAGTGAGTGGAGGGTGTTAGCTAGGGGTGCAAGGCTGGAAGCAGTAATAGCCGTTAGGCCATTATCTGCAATGCTAAGATGTTTCAAGAATCTCCACTTTGAAGATGGCAGGACCCCCATAGATAACAAATTCGAGGTGCTATTCCGCGGGTTGTGCCAGCTATCAGACATGCTTGAATGTGAACTCCCCGATCCGGATCTTTTCACCTTGTATGATGAGCCACGAAGATGACCATGTGAAGAGCCAGTACGAGAACTTGGTGGACGAACTGGAGAATTGCTTCTTGGTCTTTGTCCATGCTTGGTAGGAGACTTGCCAAACTCGGCCCCGTCGGACCCAGAACGTGCCAATCCTCGCGCTTCAGCATCAATAATACGGCTGCGACCATCCGGTGACCCAGGTGCCGAACTGGATTTTATTAGCTCGGCATGTGGCATTGTTGGGCTACGTCTTGGACTCGATGCGGGAATGAAGGTTGAAGTTGGTGACATCTGTGCCTTGGAAGACCGCCGCCTCCTTTTGTCCATATCATCCAACACGATATTGATCAATAGATCAGCTAGATCATCAACGCCTGCTCTTTTGACGGTCAATGATCTTAATTGCTCGGCTAGCTTGTCCCAGCCAAAAAACTGTCGGATATCGATATCACTTATCTCCAAAGCACTAATATTTTTAAAGGCAATCAGGGGAACGGCGGAATCGAACGGGAATTCTTCATAGCCCTCAATCAAACGCGCGCGACGATCCGGAGCAAGTCTAAGGCAAGGAATTTTAGTAAATGCTGAATACAGGTACTTCAAGTCGGCGTCAATGGCAGCCTTTTGTTTCTCTGTGCGAGCCGCAGAATTTCCAGATCCAAGGCCAAAATTCGACCATAAAGAAGACATGCCAGACATCACACTTCTCACACTAGACACGGAGTGAATAGATCCATTGTCAGAGCCACGACCTTTTGGACGTTGGGATTGACTCAAAAAAGAAACGTAGTTTGCTGCTGATGTATCTGCATGGAGATTTTCTAACCGCACATTCATTGGGCCAACTGGAACACCTAGATCTTCAAATCGGGAGAGGAGATAGAATAGATGATGGGGTGTCAATGCGAGCTTAGCAGGTTTGATGTTATGAGAGGCGAAGGTAAGGTATGGGAGGGAGAGAGCTGCTGCTAGAGTACTAGACGTCGTAGAAGAAGAGGCAGATGATGGCTGGTTTGTCACTGTTGGGGAAGGGATGATAGACCCTCCAACAACACCAGATATGCTGTTCGAGGAGCCATGTTTAGGAGTTTGTTGACGTCGAAGTTGTAAAGCATTCGCGAGAGCCTTTTCATGCGTACGAACGAAGTGGGCCAAGTTCTGCCAAAAAAAAAGTTTCATCAGTAACTGCCATGATAAGGATAAAGTAAGGGGTTTTCAAATACCTTTATGAAGAACTGTCCATCCTCAGTATCCATCATTAAGGATGCATGTGTTTCATTCACCAATGTTTATTGCAATCGAGAGCCCTTCGACGGGAGAAGAGTCGCTTCAAACTAGGCTATCAGCGGGCCTTGTATTCGAAGGGAAACGTTCGTAGTATGGCAAGAGTACAACTCGAGGTGTTGAGAAAAGAAATTGCTTGGGCAGTCTGCAGATTACACAACGTCGTTAGAAGGTTTTCAATTCATTTGGTGTGACAACAAGATAGTATCTCATGTGTGAATGGTTCGGAAAGAAGATCCCATCTGGTGCTATCTCCTAAAAAAGCCATGGAGCTCTTCGCCCGTGTCTTCCACGCGCAGGAGATCAAATTCTACGATCACTGCCTCTTAGGTTCGCGAAAAAAGTCTCCTGCATATGATAGAAGATATGTTTCTCGGAACGAAGATCGAAAACGGATAGGAAATTTTTGGGACGTACCTCTTGCAACGCTCTTATCGTGGTGCGGAACACCGAGAGCAATACAGCTCTGAGACTCTCACGACACTTCTTGGGAAGAGAGAAAGATCGAACGAAGAAGAGAAGGGTGGGACACTCCCTAAGTTCTGCGACGACAATATCTAAACAGAGAAGTTCTGCCGCTTGCGAAGTATTATACCAAGGTTCCGAGGGACCAATAGCTTACCAGGCTCGAGGGCCTTCCTTCTGTATGGATTGTAAGTGTGCAGGCGTTATGGATATGCAAAGCGAGTTCGGCCGTTCGTTCGTCGAATTCCTTTCGTTGTACAGGAAGACTCCACTACTGTAAGACCAGGGTACATGAGATCAAATACCCACTCCCAAGCATATATTCCCTGGCTTTTTTTAAGGGTTCTTCCTAGTTTGCGACGCCAGATGCAATATCAAGTCGTAGCGTATGTGCTGAACAATTTATGTACTGTAGAAATTAAATTAACAGAAAATGAATATTTAAGAAGGACCTTGTAGACTGAAGCGCGGAAAGAAGAGGAAGAAGAGGAAGAAGAAGAGGGAAGAGAGAGAGATGGGGAGAAAGATGTGCGAAAAAGTCCGTTTGGAGAAAATACGACTCAGAGAGCGAGAGGAGTGGAGAGGATGGAGAAGCACCAAGCAACGAGCGACGAGCGACGAGCAATGAGCAGCAGCACCAGCACCAATACCAGCACACGAAACAGATTTGATTGGATTGAAGATTTGATTTATTGAGTATTGAGTATCGAGTATTGAACATTCAGCATTCAGCATTCAGCATTCAGCAGGTATGTGAGAGGAGAGCGGGATGGATTGATTTGTGGGGATGTTTCTCATGCTTCTCTTGGTTCTGATCTGATCAGCGGAATTATTCTATGCACTTGTCGAGCACAATAATTTGGCGGCGGCGAGGATGGACAAGTCGAACGATATAATAGGTGAGGATGTTTCGTTAATTTGAAGAGTGGGAGAGCGACGCAGATGTGGAGTGGATTTGGAAATTGGAGTCTTTACTCTCGCGCCGTTGATAGGCTAGACTGTCGCATTTTCCCAATCTCTAATGGCTGAAGTCTGTGCGCAAATGTAATACCAGCGACCAGGGAGCAAGGAGCAAGGAGCAAGGAGACAAGGAAGGAGATCAATAGACCAGCAGGACCCTTTTGCAAAAAAGAAAGAAAGCGAATGCTACCTATTGCACGTACGCGTCTGCAGACAGAGATACACGGGCGAGCAGGGCGGGAAGGACTATGCTCGATGTGGGCAGATATGGGCAGATATGGGCAGGCATGGGCAGGCATGGGCAGTTGCGGGCATGGGCTGCTAGCTGTGTCTAGGAATTAATCACCACGCACTTTGATCATTCAATGGCAGCGGCTGGCGTGTGTGTATGTCTGTATGTATGTCTGTATGTATGTCTGTCTGTATGTCTGTATGTATGTCTGTGTGTATGTATCGCTTGCCTGCCTCCGACCGAGGGTAAATCAAAACAAACGAGCTCAACGCCGAAGAAAGAAAAAGAAGAAAGATCAAAAAAGGCAATGTCGATGCAATTAGTCCAAAGTAGGCAGTGCATCGCAGGCAGTCCACAGGAGGTAGCTCTTGATGATCGTAAACTTCTTGATTGGGGCTCCCATGCTACCCAAACGGGCGTGACCATTCGATATACTTGCTACCTCATCGTCGACCACCGCTACCTCATAACATGTCCTCGTTTCAGCCGGGCGATGGGGGAAGCTACATATTCTGATACAGATCTACGCCAGTTTTGTTTCTTTTCGTATCATCTCGTCGGCACCGATGTGTGCATCTCCTGCCATTACTCGTATCTACCCATATTCAAGGCTGCCAAGGTGCATATCAAATGTACATCATCTCCTTCATCAACGCCTTGTCTTCGGAATTCAGCCATCACCCCTCCACAGTCCCTCGATGCCTTACTTTGTAGTGTTTTCCTCGCGCAACGAGTGGGTATGCTGTAATTTGCCTGCTGTCACTTTTTTTGAACACGTCGAATGCTTGAAACCCCAGTCTCGCCGGTTTGCACGAAGAAGTACCGACAGAACGCATTCATGACGACGTCACGAAGCATGTCGAAAGGGGGAAAACATCGAAACCTTATGGGTCAAGATCTCTGGTAACCGGAAGATTTCTGGTCATGGTCACCAGGTTTTGAGTAACATCGCGGAAGTTATCTGGATACCTCTGATGGAATGCGATGGGGAATCTTGAAGGCTGGGTGGACGATTGGGCAGGAAAATGATTTACATACGACCTGCAGGGCTTGCTATGGAAGGAAAGGCAGGCAAGCAAGCAAGCAAGCCATAGTCATCCAAGACAACCAGCCGACTTTTCATTTTTACGGAGCATTGTAAGTTATCCTTGTCTCAAACACCCCACCATCACTTTAACAAGTCACCACGAATCGTCCCTCAAGAGCAGTCGTACCCGAATATCCTTTTCTTACCCCTCCATTCCGGATTTGAGTTTCCAATGTTTCGAGGAATCTTGTCATGATTTGCATTCGCATTTTCTGAAATGAATCCTAGACTCGGCAACAAGGTGAAGAAAAACGCCCCAAACTCAAAACCTTATTAGGGAAACGGTCGAGTGGATCATCACGCCAACCTCTATCTGCGGCCACTCTACCAAGACTACTAAGAGGACAAGACACACTTGAGGACTGGGGTAACAGGCCAAGGCCCACGAGCAAACAGACATAAACAGCTAACATAAGCTACCGTCGACCTTTTCTTACGATATCTTCATCTACGCACGCTGTACTATTGCATCTTTAGGTCCCAAACTACGAATCCTTCCTCCTTCACCGCTTCATCATCTTACCAATGCTGTATGTTGTGACTCCTTCAAGAGACACACTTTCCAGTCTATCTTCGCCACCATCTTTTCATCATCTACACGCGTCAAGCCGTCCATCCCATGGCACACTCTTTCTTCTTCGGGAATTCTGCTGACCGCAGTCACATTTCACCCAAATCCATACTACTCCAAACTGCGAATTCATTTGGTGATACGAAACCTTGCGAAACCAAAATTCAGCCTCGACGACCCGTGTGAGCAGGTCATGTGAAACTATTCTAATCTTTCACATTCCGAATGTCTGTGATCTTTTGTAGAGTCAAGCGCGCTTAGTTCCTGAGTCAGCTTCTTTCAAACATGAGAATGATTGTCTGTCATGCCATCTTGATCACTTCATCACTCCATACAAACGGTTTACACGGGCTCACTAGGTGTTTGATCCACAAAATTGATAACGAATGGAAGAAGTGGATTTCACGCACACACCATCGAATGATCGGTGTACGAGAGACACGAGAAAGCAGTGGAAAACAAAATAGGAATGACGCCTTTCGGCATGAGGAGCCCCGCCATGTTCGAAGTGGTGGCTACGAAGTACGATGTCTGCAACTATTTGATGTTTTTTTCTCTTTCTCTTGCACGTCCACACTCTCCATGCACTCGGACGGGACGAATGAACGATTAGGAAGGTAATCCAAATAGAACCCACGCAAGGCAAAAGAATCGAAAGGAAGGATATGATGCTGAGGCCAATAGTGTGTGCTGGTCGCAGCATATGCCGGTCATAAAATCCAAGAGACTACTGTTAGTCTAATCATCAAGGTGTGTTACATGCGCCGTCCAATATGTAAGCTTGGCCGCGCCTCGCGAATACTTTATTCCACAAGCCATTCAGAGCACGGCGTGCATGTATGGGACATGCACCATGTGTGTGGGGATTACATCTCATCTGCTAAAAAAAAAAAAGACTGCGTTCCCAATCATGAGCCAATGAAGCAGGTGACTTGCAACATTGTGATTTGATACTTTTCATCAGATATCATATTTTTTAAAGATGTTCTTCGAGGGATCGGATGCTTCGGGATGCATCACTGCGACATTCTCAAACGAAATGAGTACGTCGGAAATGACACCGTCTCTAACGGAGCAAGCGGAGGAGGAGAGAGACATCAATTGATATTCTATCTGAACCACGGACGATTTTCTTATCGTTGTCCACCGTAACGGCTGTTGTCTGGGTAATCAGATAATCACAATACGATTGTTTAAGATTGCAAAGCGGAAACAAACGACTGCACAATCCTTCACCAGAAAAAATTGTCAAATCTTTTCTCCCATTAGAGATTTGTGACAAGGACAGGGACAGCGGCGGTGAAGCGAGAGATGAAGGAGGTGGGTGGGATTGAGGGATTGAGGGATTGAGATTGAGATTGTGGGAAGGGAAATGGCTTGCGTCAATGACATGGTCATGGATTTGAATATTTAATAGGTAAGCAGAAAATCTAACCAAACCTTACTCCATTATTCAGATAAGATCTTATCTTTCTTCTCAAGTTCTAACCAGACTTGTCACTTTGATCGATATCCCATTATCTTTTTTCTTTTTCTCTTTTGACTCAACAATCATGCCTCGCATGGTTACAGAAGCTGTCAAAGCGTTTATTTCGTACCACTTTCGCACTGCTGGCTCGAGAATTAACCCCGCCACCAACATCGGAAGAGTTTACGAGTTTTTTGGAGATGTGTACGAGATACTCTGTAGGCTTCTAACTCTCACTGCTCTCTGTACATAGGTGGCACAAATGAACACCATTAGAACACGAAGACGTTATGTGCGGTCAACCTAATGAAGACCCAACAGCCTATGCCGCACGAAGAAGTCTAACGATACTACCTACGTATACAACTCAACTATTGAAGTACCTACTTACACAATATGTAGAACTTTCAGTCCCAACGTCTGAAGGAAAAAAGAATCTGCACATCTAGCGTACAAGCAAACATGGGCTGGGGTCTGTCCAGGTGCAGTTTGCATTGATCTCGCTTCCTCACCGACAGTTTATCAAGCTTATTTTTCTTTCTAGAAGATTAGAATAAGTTGTATTATACTTCCCCCACCACACCATACCAGCATCAACCCCGAGTCTAATGGAATCGGCGTTTAGAGTTTGTAGATTTATTCAAATCATGGAGGGGTTGGAATCGAAGAGTTTAGATCAGATCATCAATCGTTTCATGGTTCGGTAGGTATTACTCTGCCAAGGATCCTTTGCTGATCACAAATTACTCCGTGCCTACCAAACCAGATATTACTTATTTCAAAAAATGACGACTTGAGGAGATTAATGGTATGGTTATGGCTATGGCTATCCGGCACATCAGTTTTATATCGCCATTTTCATCGTCAATGACAGGTGGGTAAGTACCACGTCAGACTTCGCTAGTACCTATATCTCCCTTCACTTATTGACTACAAAATAACTTCATGAGAAGAGATTGGTAGAACTCTAGTATCACGTATCCATTTTCTTCTCTTGCATTTTCTTTTCGGTTCTTATTGCGTTCTTCATTTATACTTGCCTGCTAGGCTCTAGCTGACTTAATGGCTTGCTGACTACATTTCCATTTCTATTTCCATTTCCATTGTGTTATCTTTTCTCTCCAATTTTTTTCCTGCATGTACGAAGTACAATCGCAAGCGCTTGGTATTCTGCAAAAGCCTGTAAGCCACATCTGCACGTACTCTACACACGAAAGCTCGAACCAACCGGAAATTCCCCTGGAGATAAGTAGAAGGTGGTGTAGCGAAACGGTCTTAAATGGTGTACAACACGTACAAAGCTGTACGGAGTAAGGAAAACAACTGTTTGTTATATATGCACGCACGTGTACATACATACGAGTCCCAAGCGCGCGATTAGAGTGACCAAAGGCGATGTATGGACGGATAGGAATTGATTTGTTGCTTCTAAAGAAGTTAATTCGATAGGTTTTGTCTCGAGTGCAGGTCTGAGAATCCGAATGAATGGGAACATTGTTTGCTGGACAGTCCTTGTGTTGTCTTACCGTTACGTTTTGTTTCATGTAAGGTAAGGATTACTGGTCTCGCCATTGCAGTATCGGAACTTGGCGACGTCTCCGAGCCAACGTCTTTCCAAGTGCAGTTAGAGTGTCGCAGTGATCGTTTATGTGTATGGGGTAGTATCCAAGTATCCAGGCATATATATATTAATCCGCGAAAATTGCGTCAGATATATCATGTATCAAAGACGAAGGGAGACCCGGATATGCGTATGCGTAATAGCCTATTTTTGAATGCAACAGGAAGTTGCATCGCGAATACGGGGAATGGGAATGAGGGTTTTGAGGGCTCCTTACTGGAGTTGTGAAGAATTTCACTCGTCGTTTCGGGTAATTGACATTGCGGGGATTCGTGAATATGTGGTTTCATCGTTTGGACTGCATATCGGGCAGTCTGGACTCGCTCTCGCTTGGATTCGATCATGTATCTTAGTGATTGAAGAATGATCTGTCATGTTTCTTACTTGTATATTCCTTCTCCTTCTGCTTCTGCTTCTGAATCCCATTGCTCGTGTATATATCTCAATCATATCATCAGTCGCACCGTATAGTATCATCCTATCAAAAGTTACAAAGTAAGCAATGATACAATACAACTCCCAAACCAGTAAATAAGTAAAAACTATCTTCAACAGGAAGTCAGCTACTTCTCTATTCGACCATATATATACATACGCGGATCACCATTGTGATCACATAATACTATAACCCGAAATCGGTAGCTCAACTCGGGAGTCGGGGGTTCTAAGGTTCTTCCTTCTCTTGATTCTTGATTCTCGATTCTTGATTCCTGATTCCTAATTCCTGATTGCTGGCTGAGGTGGGGATTCTTGGGATTCTTGAGTTGGCTGGCTTCTGTGTGTGTGTGTGTGTGTGTGTGTGTGTGTGTTTGTTTGTTTGCTTAGATTTTTAGATATGAATTGGTTGCGGGGGGAGGGGGTTGGCTGTGCATGTGTATATATGTATATCTCATCTCGTATCTCTCCGTCGGTAGTAAATAGTAGCTAGCAATTAGCATCTCATAAAACTTCTTTCACATCTACTATTTCTATCTAGCGTGACGACGATATTTATTGTTGTGTTGCTCCAATATCGATGTACAAAATAGGGAAATGTGTCTTCTCTAGATAGGTAAATACGGGGAAGATTTGGGTCTTATCTCCTCTCTTCTCCTCTCCTCTCATCTTGTTTTGTTTTGTTTTGTTCGCATCTAATCTGATCTGATCTGATGCGCGGCAGATAATTGCTTGTTGGAGTGGGTGAGAGGTGAGAGGTAAGAGATGAGAGATGAGAGATGAGAATAAATCTATAATGCGCTGTGGCAATACCTCTCACATCTTACCTTTAAACCTTTAACCCCTCAACTCACCTCACCTCACCTCACTCACCTCTTACCTCGCTTATTGGGAGTGAATGAATTGCTGGGAAAACTTTCATGTCTATGCTATTACTCACTAGTACTATGGCCTTGGGGTTGTGGGGTGTATGGATTTTATGGTTGTGGTTGAGATTGAGATTGAGATTGAGATTGAGATTGAGATTGATAATTAGAGATATAGAGAGGGGAGTGTTGAGATAGTCTTTTGTTGAGTTGGGTTGGGTTGGATTTGGATGGATTTGGATGTGGGGAGTTCCTTGAGTTCCTTGAGTTCCTTGGAGCTCCTTGGTACTTTGCTTGTAGGTTTGCTTGCGGGTTTGTGAGTTGATGAGGAGGGGGGTATATATGATGAGATGTGATATGGCGAGTAGCATTTCGTGTGGTGCTGCTGTATTGCTACGGTTTTGATATAGAATTGACATAAAATTGACGCAGAATTGATATAGATGATCAAGATTAAGAATGGGATTTTTATTGTGTATATCTATGTATTTATATATTTATCTCTCTCTGAATACAGCATACAGTATATTTATCCATTATAGTATGCATACCGCCTCCCACTATATGATATGTTTATTTATTTATTCGTGGAAAATTCGATAAGTGATCATGATGTGTATGTATTATTTACTAGGAAAATGTTTATTATATACATTTGTTTTTATTTCTCTTTCCTGGCGCAGATTTGTGAGGTTGAAGGATGAAGATTCTCTTGCGGGGATGTGGATATAGGGTTATGGGAAGAGAGAGAAAGAGAGAGATGTGTTTTCTAGGTGTAGGGGTGGGGTTGCTGTATGTTTGGTTTGTTCAAGTTTGTTGTTATGGGTGTGGGAGTGGAATTTGGAGAGGAATCTGGAGATGTTTGATCGAGGTGAAATTGAAGCTGTGGATGGGGATTGCGGTAGGGGAATCTGGAGTGTAGATGGAAGATGAAGAAATGTAGTCTGGGGATCCGGGATTGGGCATTGGGTATTAGTACGAACTTGGGAACTTGTGGTGTGTGTGTGTATACATATAGATGGTTATAGATGGTAGAGGTCCTCGCGATTAGTTCGTACGCAAATATGAGTGGTTAGATAGCTACGGGGTATTTCTGTATGCGATTTGTGAAGACTTGAGAAAGAGACTAGTTTGCTGTTTGGTTGCATATATGGAAATATATGCGTACAAACGGGATCGTGTTTCGTTGAAAACAAGCTTGCTATTTCGTTTTGGTTGGCTTTCTAAATACAACTGTATATAGAGTATAGACCGGTCCGTATACACTTCATTATTTCAATATACCTCTAATTGGGTTTTCACGAGTCTGAAATGCTTACGGATCTGGTAGTAGTTACTCTCCTGAGCTTTCTTGTTGCGTATCAATTATTGCGTATATATCACAGCATGCTGGTTGTTGGTCTTCTTGTACCGAGTGTATGCTAAGGGGTCGATTACCGAATCTTTGTTGCGCATCTAAATGCGTGCTTACAGTGGCATCCCACATTCCGCATACTACGATGTCTTGTAGCTGTTACCCTCAGATTCGATCCAATCCTCTCGGTATACTCATCTACGGTCTCTTTACGCAAAATTCGATGGCGAAGTTTGAAGGATAATCTGGTTCTTGCTCGCTTGTTGTTTGAAATGTAAATGCTTGTATCATGAAGTTTCTCGGGGAAGGAACTTCCTATTGCACTCTTTACCTGACTATGACTACATAAGAACCGTTTGATATAATCCGTATACAACCTGTGTGGATGAGTGGTTGTAACAGTAAGAAGCTCCCTGCGAAATATCTAACATGTGTATACAAAATTAAATGCTACATCCCTTCTATTTTAGATCACATTCGCTAACGTCGCTCATGCTTGTATATCTAATTCATATGTACTATTTGGTACACGTTTTGTACTTTACTAACAGTGCGCTTTCTCAAACCTGACATCTGGAAAATGGTACGGATTGCAGACTTGAACCAAAGATATCAGTACATCGTGTATCTGAGTCTAGTTTCTGCGTCCTTGGTGTTTGGAAGAGATCTGATTTTGGCCGTATATTTCATATAAGATTGTAATCGGCTTCTAGGCCAGAGATCTAGTTCACTATTCAAGTTCAATTCTTCTTTTTCTTAGTAACGGGCTGGAGAGACGTATAATAGTTTGTAATATGTATTACGATCGTGAAGAGCTTCTAGCGTTCAATCTCTTTTTTTGCACTTAACATGCTTACTTACCGTAGGATATAGGCCATGAAGCCTCGTGTTTAACTGCAGTGGTAAATTAGATATTCTATTGCATGTCTAAAAATGGCACACGGATCGCAGTTTACCACAAAGATTGCTATGAAGCTCTAGGATTAGCAGCAGATGTTGACTTGTTCCATATTTGAAAAGACTGAACTCACCGTGGTTCACGCTTGGCACAGCTCCTTGCCCTTGACTGAGTGAGTCTTACACGAATAGATTGAATGCGGCTTTTGTTGCATATTTCAAATTAGTATGAACCGTGGTTTTATATGTAGTTTGATACAGATTCTTGGTTTGGAGAATACATTCTTTTGTTGCTTATCTACAAAATCCGTACTCACCGTGGTACATATCGAAAGCTTGGTCTAATCTACACAGTAATACTGTTATAATGCTTTGTTGCATGCCTGAATAACACATGCGTACCGTGGAATTATCATAATAGGGAGCTTTTACACAATCAGTTCCTAGCTTTGGGTTAAGGATTGTAGTTTTTGTTGCATATCTACAAATGGCATACTTACTGTGACATTAGTGAGTACGAACGCGTGCGCACAACTCATATCACCCATCTCATTTGGCTTGGGGGCTTTTAGCGAATATAAGTGATAAATCAAAGTCATAAGTGGTACATAGAAGTGAAATCTCATTTATATTCTAGTAATTTATGTAATAATGTGCCTTTAGATGCTGACGGGATTTGGGATTTAGACGCAAGATGATATGAGAGTGTAAACGACAATATTAAATTGGGAAGAGAAGAAATAATGATCTTATTGTAAAGTTAATTTGCTTTCTCCCTAAGTACCCCGATAATCTCACAAGGTCTTACATACATCTTTTGATAACCAAAAACATATCATTCGATCTGATGTTATCATATTTTTGACTTCTCAACAATCATCCTTACTACAGCCACACCAAATCCTCACTGACAGAAAGGGTACGTCCAAAAAGTGCCTTCTCATCGTGTAGTTCTCTACCTCAAATATGAATTTGTTTTAGTACTTTGGAACTACCTGACGATATTCTGGAATTCCCAGACTGGAGACAGAGATTGGATGCTTTCGGATGATTATTCAAGAAAGTCAAATCACAGAATGAGGAATTGAGCCTTGCCAGTTCAATTTTTTGTGGCCAATATGTTTTGTTAAGACCCTACGTCAGAGTTCTGACTACCTTGAAAGTATAGGTTTAGAAATGTGATCACAGTGCTGCTGCCCCCCTTCCAACCCTGCGTGATTATTCGCTAAAACACCGATTGTATGTTGATAGGTTATGATAATTTACAATTTCGGACGAGCACTTTGAGATCTTCACGAGTATGTAAATTAAACCATTAGGCTATAGTTAAGTGAGTATAATATTCGGCTCAGATGTACCATTGTAATGTGTGATATCTTTGTATTGTACAAATATTTTCGGGTCTACAGTATTTCTCCTGGTCCCCTACTAGCGAAGCGATTTCTCGGCTATTCCCTCCCGAACTAGATCTAGAACCCCACTCTCTTAGACTCTTGAACCTTTATAATTTTCTCCAACGCTCTCCCTCCATCTTGTGCCCATCCAGCCTCTCCATCTAATTTCAAAACTCTTCCCTTTCCTCTCTCTGTAACCCTCACTGGAATGAATCCATCCCTTGTCCAACATCTTCCAAATGACCTTACCAGCTCAAATAAGCCCACCGAAATCTTTCGTGTTCCTCTACCAATGATATGTGTCCGATCATATTCCGCTAATTCTCTTTTCTTTGCCTCAACTATTCTATTCCATGCTCGTTCCTCAGCGGGTGTTCTGGCTTGATAAAGATGACTTGTAAGATGTAGGGAAGATGGTGGTAGAGTTAGGATGCGTGGAGGCATGAAAGGAATAGGAACGATCTTTTTGAGAGCAACCTCTACATAGAGAGGTGCGGCGACTTTTGGAGGATGGGCGCATAGGCTGGCAGGGACGGCGGTTATAGATTTTATGAGACCGGCGGGAGAGAGAATGACGTAGCCTCCACAACAAGCGAGGAGGAAAGATATGCCACCGAAAGCATAGGGAACCCATACAGCGATATCATCAGGGATATGAACGTAATTATTCCAAACTGGTAGATGAAGAAAATGGGTTAGCGAGGGGTTCTTGAGGGCAAGATGTCTGGTCAATGAATGAGAAAAAACGTACAAGTGAGACCGGCAAACCCCAGAAGGAAGGTTCCAGCTATGTAAGACGTCACAATGTATCCAGTATGCGAAGCTGATTGGTAGAGAATTGTGGTATGTGGTTTCGCAGCCAGAATGTCGGCATAGCTATGGTACTTGAGAGGTTTTGGAGCCAGCGATGGTGGTTCTGCGACAACTAATTCGGGGGTTTGGATTTGGGTTGTGACCTTTGGCTTAGCTTTGAGCTGCGGCTTAGGTTTGGATTTTGCCTTTGCCGTTGGCATTGCCATTGGCTTTCTAGCTGTAGAGCGACATAGAGTTGTTGATGTGAAGAATCGATGGTTTTGACATGTTTTTGGAGTTATGGAGAGGAAAGTTCGGGAGGAACTCAGAGTCGTAGAATGTAATTTAATACACCCTCTTAAAAATGCGGACGTCTGGAAAGTATTAGCAACGACTTATTAACAAGTCAAATATATATATATTCAAATAAAACGTACCATACCTGGAGAACAAAATTCAATAAATGAAATCGGAACCCAAAGCTTCAACTTCGGGACGGGAAAAATTAATGATCGGAGGTTCGGCGAAATTATTCAACCCTGTTAATTGGCCTAGCGTGTACCCTCCCGAAATATCCCATTTGTTGATCTCAACGTCTCAAGAATATCTTCGACTTTCACTTACCTCCTCAAGAAACTCTCAATTGAGTTTCAAATCTACTACAGTCAGCATGGCATCTTTTGCGACAGCTTGTCGTGTATCTGCTAGACTTACTGCTAGGGGATTGCGACAGGATGCCACTGCCAGAGGTTAGTATTTACCCTTGAGAAATTTTGGGTTGAGCATGGGAGGTTAATATTTGATGATGGTAGGACTCAGGACTTCTGCGGCATGTCTAGCTGCCCAGAACTTCACGATGCCGGCTCTTTCTCCTACGATGACCGAGGGAAATATTGCAAAGTGGAATGTTAAGGAGGGAGACTCATTTGCGGCTGGCGATGTCTTACTCGAGATCGAAACTGATAAGGCTTCAATGGATGTGGAAGCCCAGGACGATGGTATTATGGCAAAGATTACAATGGGCGATGGCAGCAAGGGAATCAAGGTTGGCACAAGAATCGGTGTTCTCGCAGAATCTGGAGATGATTTGAGTTCATTGGAAATACCAGCTGAAGCCAGTGCTGCCCCTCCATCGCCAAAAGAAGAGGCCTCGAAGCCAAGCCCTGCAAAGTCCTCAGAATCACAAGCCGAAGCTCCTCCTACCTCGAAGCCTTCCGCCGAGACCTCCGCTCCCGCAAAGAAATCGGCAGGAAAAGCAAAGAAACAAACATACCCTCTACTTCCTTCAGTCGAACATTTGATTCACGCACGTGGACTAGATGCATCTGATATTGAAAAGATGGTTCCCAGTGGACCAAATAATCGACTATTGAAAGGAGATGTTCTAGCATATTTGGGCTCAATATCTTCCTCATACCCTACCGAACTTTCGCAAAAGATTGCCAAACTCTCCCACCTCGACCTCAGCAATATTAAGATTGCTCCTCCCAAGGCAGTTAAGCCAGCCAAGAAGGATACACCAGCACCAAAACCAATCACATTCCATCGTGTCGCACACACTATCTCTATGAAAGCAGCCGTAGAGGTTCAACAGAGGATACAATCTACACTTGGTGTATTCATACCCCTCTCAACATTCATTGAGCGTGCAGCAGATGTCGCAAATGATGACCTTCCCCGCCCAAAGAACTACAAACCCACATCCGATGAACTTTTTGACTCCGTTCTCGGGCTTGACAAAGTTAACTCAGCAAATGGGGTTAGAGGAAACTTTTTACCGGAGAGCGGTGCTGCACTTCGCCAAGGTGCCCAAGCATTACAATCATCGAAAAGGAACAGTAACATCGATGTCTATGACTTCTTGTCAGGTCTTACAAGGGCGGCACCAGTCAAACGCTCGGCACCAAAACCGGAGCCAGTTGCAGCAGATGAGTTCTGGGTGACAATTCCAGAAACTGACATGGAGGCTGCGTCAATCTTCATGCAGAGATTCAAGCTTGTCTTGGAACAGGAGCCCGGGAGGTTGATTCTGTAAAACATGCGTGTGTAGTATACCTAGCTAGATGGAGAATAGATTGATGATACCATGAGGGGATTATTTTCATTGCCAATTTCTTCCACGCCATTTTCTTTTCCGTTTGTATGAATGCGGAGGTGACGGAAAGGTCTGCATGTTCGAAACTTCTCTAATGCACGCTACTTCCCGAAAAGCACCTCTTCATCGATAAGATATATGCATGGTTTGGAACTGCTGTCATGCATACATGAAATAAAGTACTGGTCCATTGATTTCTGTACAAAACCATGCACGGAATAGTCGGTGTGTATCAGATAATGTGACGTTCTCTGTTGAACGGTAAATCGTTGTTAATTGCCGACGAATTGGTGAGTAGGCAGCAAAGACTGGTGTGATAGAGTAAGTTTGCAATTTTCATTTGTGCCAAGTTACTTTGCGTATAGGGGGTCCAGGTTCTGTGATCATACATTAGTCGGTAAGACGATGCTATTTACACACAGATTCTCAAAACAGGCTGCAGATACCAGAGAAATACGTGTTTTCCAGATCTTCTGCTCCTCCCAAACTACCTTGGGATGTGCCTGTGTGGCAGATATATACCCTTCTTTCTTCCGTAGGACTTGGAAGTTTCTTTTTTCTCTCATTCTCACTCATGCCTCTTTGCCTGTAGAGTGGTTTCGCCATATATCACCAATTTCAACAAATTTGCGTCGTTTTGGCAGCTTTTCCTTGGAGCATTCTCTACCTTCTCGTATCGGTGACATGGCGAGATCTGTTTTTCTTCTTCTTTCTTGTAAAAGATACACCAGGATTTAAAGTTCCATCAGAACTCGACAGTGGTCAGCAAAGACAGGAACATGCCTTTTCTGGTATGACTAATTCCTGTCACTTGATCCTCGTTCTCTTCTCTCATGAGAAAATGAAGACCGTCTGACTTTCAATAGTAACCTGATAAGCCTTCCTCGCTCACGCTCTCTCCGTGAGGAGGCTTATTGGAGTGTGCCTGTAGCTTCAGAGCCCGTAGCACTCGAAGGCCTGCCTATTACGAACAATGTTTAGCTTTCATGTCAATGATGGCACTAGACTGGCGCTTACTGGTACGGGGGATAAGATGTCGTCCTCTGCTCAAGGGACCCTAGAAGAACCATTTCCTTCTCGATATGTGACAACTGATCGGCGCAGAATGGTCCGAACTAGTCACATAAATCGGACAACCTATATACCGCCGTCAGAACCTACCAAAGGCCAATTGGTATTGGGGAGCTTACAACATCTGGTGCTTTGCAACACCAGATCAACTCTAGCAACGAGACTAACTCCAGCAGCAAGATCTGTTCTAGGAATACGGACATTCAATATGCCCTTATCTTTTGGGCTGACTGGTCTTGCACGCTAGGCTAGCCTTAGACTAAAGAGGCTGATGGGTCGGGGAAGAAGGAAGGTCGACACAATCATTGCGTGCTTAATTTTACGTCTTGGTTGGCTTAAAGGATAGGATCATGTGCCTTCGGCGTGGAACAGCCATCACATCATTCGACTTCACAAGAACTAGTAGCAAATAGGAAGGATAAGATAGGAGGCCGAGCTGCTCTAGACCCAAACCTGTTGATGACAACAATCCGAAGTTCCTACCGCAGCTGAATTTGGGTTCAATTCACATTAATCAATGGAAGGACCGCTGATGATCCCCAAAATCAACAGTCGATCCAAAACTCCTAGACCCTGCCTTCCTCCACAAAAGATATTTAGAAAGACATCTCGGTTTCTTTACACATAGCAATGGGCCATTTTGCCCGCCATCAAACATAAGTCATATCAGAAAAGAGCTCGTTGAAGGTATTATGGCTTTGAGGAACTAAAAGAACATCAGAGCTCGAAGGATGCCTTTTCCATCGTTTTGGTTTGCAATGATAATGTCTCTCAAATTACCAGGACTCTCATCGAATACGGTTCTCACAAAGTACGTTTGGCAGGAATGACAGGGCGAATTTTGTCACATCATAAAATTCGATGCAACCTTTATTGACACGGAATCCCGTGCCAGAAGATGAGAACAAGCAAGACTAGTCGGTGCTCCCCATCAGTTATGGTGCTTCTAAAGTCTGTTGACTTCCCTACTTGCTTTCTTCTTCATGTGTTCTTATACATCCTCGCCCTACTACGGTGACCCTTTCAAGACTCCGATACTACTCAACATCATGCCATGTTATCCTAGATTGCCATACACATCGATAGCCTCACTTATGATGCTTCAAGGCCCTCGAGGCTCGAGAAGACGATGAAGTACCACAACCAACATATAACAATATTAATAATTCGCCACTCGTTAATCAACATGTTATCTTTCATCTGTGGACCTGGATATAGACAGAGTGCCCCAGAGACTGAAAAGACTTTAAGGTCCAATCGAGCAGCAATGTTGAGCCACACATCCCCGGAATTTCAGATTTACACAGAAGGTAGATCGACTGGATTTATATGCCTACTCGTACCACGAAGATATGGCAAATATGCATTTGAATACATTCTTGAACTGAGACTGGAGAAATATCTTCACTCAATAAGTGTGCCAACTCGACTCAAAAACGCTCAAGGAAATTGTTGCTGCCGCTAAGAGGTATAAGCTCCCAATATATTAAATATTAACCAACTATCTTCTACGGATGTTGTCTACGGAGTTGCGCGATTTGAAGCTTGCAACATCGTAACGTGCATTTGCTTGGAACAATAATTCTTCCAGCCTTCAAATCGTCGGGACATCTATCACTACCTATACTCAAACTCGTTGTCACATAATGCTATGATATTCCGATAGGTTTCTGGCTTCTAGTTGGAACTCCACTAATAACAAGTCAAGCAATCTAAATGAGCATCCAATATTGCTCCAGCTGTTTGACAATGTTTGCGCGAATGAAGGAATGGGCTTCCTCAAAGCCCAGCCATATTGGGTACGCGACACACATATTGAAAGTGTTGGAGGAGAACACGAGATTACTATAGTTGCTAGACCCATCCCTTCTGTTCGAAATCTTCTTATTTGAAGATTCAAATCCACGAAAAACTGGGAAATGAATTTCGATCTGGCCGTTGACTCGTTTAACGGATCTTGAAAGGAGCCCTACGTTTCAAAAGAGATATTCCAGGGGATGTATCATCAGCAGCATACCGGGTTCAGTAAGAAATTTGACAAACTAAGATCACACCACATGGATACTCACTGCTCTGGCTATTTTAAAGAATCTGGAGTTAGGGACTCGCATGCATCAACTGATCGATACGAACCTTCATAACTTTGGCAGCAAGAATGAACGACCACCCAGAACTCCGACTTGAGTCCCGCTTCTTCTAGCAGCGTATCTTCTGCAATGATTGATGCTTGTGTGTGCTTTTTGTTTGAGCTAGTCTAAGCAAGGAAGGACTGGAGACAGTAACATTAAGGATTGAGATACTTCATCTTCACCCATACGATTTCAACTCCATACTCTCAGGCTACTAAGCGTCGAAAGAAACCTCCTTTCGGCATCGCTTCCAATCTCTGGCGTCGCTCGACCTTTTCCAGATGATAACTATTTAACATCCTTGACGGGATAGTTTTTGACGGTATGCGCATTTGATAGGACGGTGGATAGGATAATCGAGAGAAGGCCGTAAAAGTTCAACTAAAGCCGAATGAATTATTAAAAAGATCAAGAAGATAGATCGGTTTAGAAATGTAGAATGCTGAAATTGCGTGTCCCGAATCATCTATTCGTCTAAGAAGTCGACGGGCGCAATTGTCGTTCTCAGTTGCACTCAAAATATCGGCAGCATGGAAGTTTATAACCATTGTTACATACGAGATTGAATGCTATGAGATAGGAAACTTTTCAAAGGCAAGAAAGAGCATGGAAATATTGTCGATTTGCCGTGAGTTACGATAAAAATGGCATTGTAAGCTTAGAAGCTTCCTGTGCCATACGAAACACACGCAAAATGTTTAGAATCTCCACATAATCGACTCCATACTTCTAGCGACGAAGATGGAATACTTTTAGGATTAAAGAAGATCACACCTTGACAAGCAGAAACACGAAAAATTCGAAAAGATGTGCTTTCGGGTGGTTAGAGCCGAAACACTACCATACGCAAGTACGCTGCACAATATTTCATTCACGCGACAGTTTCTCGCTGGAGATGTGACAGGTGGTGCTCACCATAAAATCCCTTTACCGGATCGAGATAACTTATTCAAATGGAAGTGACTTTTTGTATTTTATCGGAAAGTCAGTGATGTTACACGACGTTAGAAGATGAATTGTCACTAGCTGATTAATGGATCTCTGGTCCGGAAAAATCCAATATTCGAGAAAGATCCAGATGTTTGCAGCATTAACGTTAGCCTGGGCTGACAGATGAAGCTCTTGGAAGATAAAAAGAGAACTGTGTTCATACGGCACGGGTATTAGAGAGGGGAAAAGGAAAGAAGTAGGTGCTGTGAGCTGGACAAGAGCGCCGCTAAAGAGCAATTGGAATATTGCTAAGAGCTAGAGAACTAAGGAGCTTGTGTCCGAAGTATCTCAAATCACAGGAAGATGGGTTAATCAGTAGAGAAGAACAATGCAGCAAAATCGGAGAAATCGTTTCAGAAGGGGCAATTTGTGTTCTCCGAACTGACCGTCATTTCCCAAAGCAGTCCACAGAACGGTTAGAACCAACTCTTTCAAACTCGAATCCAGATAATTATTGTGCAATATTCGAGGGAATTTTGTGACTATTCATCCACAGAGAGTTCCCAGATGTACGAGTATTGTTCGTCAGTGTTCTAGGCTGAGATATGACTTTCAGGAAACAATGTCGAAAGATTATCAGCACAGGAAATTGCAAATCCTGGACTGGTTCGGATGCTGGGATCCGCTCAGGTTTAAAATCAGTATTCTGAAGCACCTATGGCTGACTCGCAAAATACTCATTCGAATAAGGGAGCCGAGGCTCTTGAATTCCGAAAGTGAATGCGGAGGAGGAACATAAGTGATGTGCTTTTCGGTTTCATATTGACGACGGCTGGTACGACAGGCCATTCTAAGGCCCTGAAGCTGGAATTCCAGCACAATAGCGTCAGTGAAGCTAGTCTAAAGATTCTTTTTACAGATATACAAGCGGGGTGATGAGGATCGTACAGTCATTGAGCACAAATGGAGCATCAAGAATAGCATTCCACCTGATACTTCACCAGAATAGGAAGTTTCTGTAAGAAAGAGCGAGAACGAATTGCAATGCAATTCTAGAGAACCGAGAACCGAAGCCTTCGCTAAGTTAGGATTAAGGCGAGTAGAAGACTCAAGGTGGTGGACAGTGAAGGGAGAGAAAAGAGAAAAAAAGAGCTTGGGTAGGATGGAAGCAATCCGCACTGAAGTTTATAGAATGGCCCTTGAGCATATTCCAGAATCTCTTCCAACATGAAGACTCGCTGTCGAAGTAAAATGGCGGTCGTAGATCAAGGAAGATATTCATCTTATTCTGAGTAAGAGAAGTAAGAACATCTCCCTAGGACCGGAGAGAAATCAGTGGATATATTGGAGGTAGTCATTGGACCATTGCCAGGTTACATGATGTTTGCGAGGATATTTTGGCCGAATTTGCGATAACTCAATAGTTGGAAAGAACATTGGAAGATACGAGGCACAACATAGTTGGCAAATCTACAAAATGAAGAACAAAGTTGCAATCTTTGTCAACAACGCGCGATGGCACCGGGGTGAGACATATGACCCAAGCCGCATTAAGACTGTGTATGCCAAGCGAGAGGGGTTTGATCATCTCAAAAGTGTTCATTGTGGATATAGACAGAAATAGAAAGGATTCAATACCCCAAGAGAGTTAAGTCACTTGTCTTCTTGACCTTTTGAAGCTAGATCAATCTAAGCTAGCTATTGCAGTGTTTGAGTTCAAGATGGAAAACGAGATGGATGAATGAAGTTAACGGCATTGAAGAATACGAGCAAAATGTATATTGACACGATAAACTTTGAACGTCAAGTTATGATTGCGAAAACAGATATTCCAATAGAAAAGTTATTAATGATCGACTTCGAAGGTCATGTTTCAGTGTGAACAAGTGAAGACTTTGCGAATTGAGACAGAGAACAAATCTATAAAAGCCTGGAACTATCCTGCTATCCTTCCTGGGAAATCTTAGGTAATTCAGCACTCAGCCGACTTGTAATGCGGAGTCACAGGGAGACACCTGTGCTTGCATAGCTTGAGCCTATATTAGGCTTGAGGAGCTTCTAAGCTTCAGGCTTTCGAATTTCACGCCTATCTAGAGCCTAATTGAACTTAAGATACAAGCTCTACTACCCTATGATAGTAGAGCGGAGATTAAGTTTTAGAGCCTTATAGCGCCTCACAGCACACATCACCTAGAAGAGCCTATAATCTCTTCTGAAATCGCTGCAACCCCCGTACTTACCAAGCCCGTCGCACATAATTAGTTCATCCTTACTATGGCTCGCTCGCTCGGGACTGCGCCAATACCCCTGAGCTACGACGGCTACCCAATCCGACTAACCACTTTGGTACTAAGCAGATCCACACGTGTGGCTGGTGATTCGTCAATCTAAATGGCTTGGCTGACATCAAGCAAATCCACTGACAATAAAAAACAACAAACCTGTTGAACTAGCTGCCGACTGTGCCCACACATCTACGAAATCTACATCGCATCGTGGATACCATTCCTGTGCCTTGATTTAGTTGGTAACATGATTGCAAATTCAAGCCGCGATGATGATCTTGAGAAGCTTGCGGTGAAGATCTCTCAGATCATGGATATAAGGTAAGGTACCAGAACTGGTAGGGCACAATTCTTTACCTTCATCC
Organism: Botrytis cinerea B05.10; assembly: GCF_000143535.2. Lineage (NCBI taxonomy): Eukaryota > Fungi > Ascomycota > Leotiomycetes > Helotiales > Sclerotiniaceae > Botrytis > Botrytis cinerea. The sequence goes on along the minus strand of NC_037319.1, from coordinate 1,428,314 downwards.
CCATCTCTACTTTCCTCTCATCCATCTCAAGATGCGTTCCTCAGTCCTCCTCACACTCGCTCTCCAAGCTACTGGTGTAGTCTCTCATTCACCCAATTCCTATTCTTTCGATCCATTAGAGCATCTAGCTGGAACCGCTCCTCCATTCGATCCTCAAGATCCACCTACTGATCCTGCTCCCCCTCAAGGATGCAACGTAACTCGAGCTGCATATCTTGTCCGCCACGCTGCAATCTACGCCAATGACTTCGACTACGAAGAGTACATTGAGCCTTTTGTACAGAAGCTCGCAAACACATCTGTGGAGTGGGCGAGCATTCCAAGTCTTTCCTTCCTTTCAACATGGCAAGCTCCTATTACCGATCCGGAAATCGAGATGTTGACCCGATCGGGTAAATTGGAAGCCACAAACTTGGGTGTAGATATCGCGCAGCGATATCAAGGTCTGAGAACCCCAAACAAAATATGGACATCCACTGCAGAAAGAACCGTGAAGACTGCGCAGTCTTTCTCCAATGGTCTTGCAAACGATGCCTCGGATATCGAAATTGTCCAAGTATACGAAGGAAAGAATTCAAGCGCCAATTCCTTAACTCCATACAAGGCCTGCCCGGCATACAGTTCCTCTGGTGGAAGCGAACAATCCGGCAAATTCCAAGAAATCTACACCAAGCCCATCACCGCACGTTTCAACAGTTTAGCACCTGCTTTTAACTTCACATCCAACGATGTTTACGGCATGTCCCTTCTCTGCGGCTACGAAACCGTGATTCGCGGCTCCTCCCCCTTCTGCGACCTCTCCGTCCTTTCCCCTACCGACTGGCTCGGATTCGAATACACAAACGATATCCAATATTTCTACAACACCGGATACGGAAACGAAGCATCCGGCGCCATTGGCTTCCCATGGGTCAACGCCACCTTCAACACTCTCATGACGGAGCAGAACAATGCATCAAACGCCACCACGGATCAAGATCTCTACATCTCTTTCACCCATCGCGAACTCCCTCCCACCGTCATCGTCGCACTCGGTCTCTTCAACAACTCCGCCTACTCCGGCGCTAACAATATCAATGGCACCATGCCCCTCAACGCCATTAACTACAACCGCGCTTGGAAATCCAGCGCCATCCTCCCCTTCCTCACCAACGTCGCCATCGAGAAGATGGAATGCGACAGCTTTGGCTACGACGCAGGAACCTACTACAGAGTCCTAGTGAACAATAGTCCACAGGATTTGGTTACTTGTACTGGGGGACCAGGAACAAGTTGCAAGGAAGAAGATGTTCAGGACTGGTTGGGCGAGAGAGCCGAAGTAGTGGGCTCATTTGTGGATGTTTGTGAAGTGGAATATAATAATGGGACGGATATTTTCAGTATTTATTAATTTGTTCGAAGATAACTTTGGCTTCGCTTCTGAGGATGAGGGGGCTCATTTAATAATTAATGGAATAATATACGTTTTTAAATACTTTCATGTTTGCTTATGTAGTGATAGGGAGCCATGTAGTAAGACAGTGCTATTTTTTGCAACACCATTGGCAATATGCACTTGTGGGGAACATCTAGTCATAACTTATTTATAGGCATTACTTCCTAGACTGTTACATACACACACCTAGATAGCATTTCCAAGCTGTCCCACCCACCCATTCACCCGACCATCTATCCCGTTCCTTCCATCCAAACCCAAACAATAATAACCTTCCTCCCAATCTATCCTGCCAAAAAAAAAAGAGAAAACATCAAAATCATTCATTCATAACCACCCACTCGTTAACTCTTATAAAAAAAACCTACAAACTGCCCCCCTCATTCACTTTCGTTTCCCTTAACGCGAGAATCCTTTCAGAAACGCTTCTAGAACATCTCTCCTCTTCTCCTCCACCACCCTCTTATTCCTCTCTTTAACTCCCACATTCGCCTTAAAAACTATCCCCACAAACACATCCGCAAAAGCCCTGTTAACTTCTCTCCTCCTAACTGCTGCCGGATCTTCCGGAAGTGGCGCTGCTCTTCCCTTCCAACTCAGCGTTCTTTTGACCGAATCGAATCCGATACGAACTGCTGTATCGAGGGAACGTCTTACTTTAGGTATTGGTGCTAATTCCCCAGCTACACGGGAAAGTGTCGATGTGAGGAAGACGAATGAGATATTGTGATGAGGCAACGAGGATAGAAGATCTAGTAGCCACGCTTTTGTTTCTTCGACGTCTGATTGGGTATTAACTCGAGATACGATATCGGAATCGATTTGCGCGCATAGATTTGCGGGAACAATTCCATCGGTAAGACTGCGTAGGAATAGGATGAAAACTTCTGCTACGATTTCGAGTCGGTGGGCGGCTGGAATTTCGACGGGAAATATATCATATATACTTTGATCGGCGTCAAGAGCTGTTAATACTTGACTTTTCAAAGCGGTCCTAGTAGGTTCATCTTTGTATCGCCATGTTTTCTCATCAAATGGCCAACCGGGAGAATCTCTAGGTATCATCGCTCCTTCCAACATGTTTGAATCAGCCACGACACGATCTGTGAGAGAATCGACAACTTGTGTGAGTTTAAGTAATTCTCGAGGTGCAGACCAAGTTACTTCTTGGCCTCTATTGACGGGAGGTCCGGGTTGGCCTCTTGGACGGGGTAATAAAGCTCGCACGCCACCTTCTGGTATATGGATGAGCTCTTCAACGGATCTTCCTAGACAAGATTGGAGCCAGTTTGCCTTGATCGGGATAAAATGATCTCTTCCATCTGTAACTCGTAATACCAATACATCTTCGAGTAAGACAACCCCATCATTCAATGACTTTACAGAGGAAGGATCGTGCACTAAAACCTCAAGTGTGACATTGATTGCATCCCCAGGTTCCAGCGTAACCTCTCGTTTAAGATCTTGTAAGGCTCTATCGTCTTCGTCCATAGAGAACCCTGCAAACCATACACTGAGCCATGGCGGTGCAATTCTGTCTTCTTGGCCTTCAACACCCGGTCTATCAACAAATGCAAATGTAGATGTGACTTGGCTTGTATTTGCAATCGTGATGTTTCTAGATTTTCGGTGTTCGAATTCTACATCACCAAAATCAACAGCCCCACTCCCGTCGTTGGAGTTCTTTCGAGATTTACCACTTTGATTCTCCTCTGTATTCTGTGAATGATCTATAACGATGGTTATTCCAGGACGAGCTTCATTCTCCGCTCGATCAAGGTCTCTAGCAACCTCTTGCTGTACCTTTGACTTCAGTTCGGGTACGACCGCGTCATATTCCAAGGTAAAAACAGCATCGAGTGGTTTGTGATCCGATGAGAGAACTCGTTGATGTGAGGTATAAATATCCAAATTTATTCGATCAACAAATCCATCCCTAGTTATTACTGGTGCATTTTCATTGTCCTCAGTTTCATCGTATTCGTCATATTCATCATAATCGTCGCTCTTGGAAGGCGTGGTCTGTTGCTCCCCATCTTCATCCGGATCGTAGCTAAAGAGAACATCTTCATCGTCGGTAGCATGATCCATTCCTTGAGCCTTCATTTCTTCATCTTTTAATCTTGCCATTGCCTCTTCATTCATCTTGGCATCAAACACCAATTTGTCTCTCCGTGTTCTGAATAGAATTCGGTCACACCAACTTGGTGCCCTCTTCTTCTCACTAGAATCAAAAACACCCATGCTACCTACATCGTATTTATAGGTTGGAAGAAATGTTACCGGCCCTTCTCTCCAGCCATCGTGAAACGCCCTTCGAGCTTTCTGCACATGCCTTAATTGGTCATGTGGCAATAATGAATCTATGGTGGCTTGTAATGAGGCAGGATCTTGGCTCGGATCTTGTATGAAATCGTCTGGATCCGGAAGCGTGGTCACAGTAGAAGAATCATCGTTCGGGTCAAACGTGCTACTGCTTTTACGTATCTCTTCCTCGGATTCGTCATCGCTATCAATAGACCTGATTACAATCGGTCCGTCGCCAGCATCAATTTCGTTATCAATCTTCTTTCTTGATCGCGACCCAATGCCATATTCTCCCTTCGTATGAAGCATTAACAATCGTCGAATATCGTCTCCCGGTAAGCCCTCTAATCTGAAGTTCAGATCTCCAAACCAGAAAGCAAAATCTTCATCCCCGATGCTCTCCTGAGCATCATCTAGAACTCCACCTCGGCTTATAGGGTCGAAATGCGTTCTTTGCAATATTTGTGAGACGTCCCAAATTCGCCTTTCCAAATGCGCTTTATCGGTCCCCGAAGCCAAATGTGAATTCACGAATACAAGCCGAGTTGTTTCTCCCAGTACTATCCTAGTAGTGATTGCGCCTTTGTTCCCTAGATATCCCATGAATCCGGTTCCAATACTGACGGTACTGACAGAACTTATCGTAGGTGCGACAGCTGGGGATGCGTAGATGAACATGAGTAGACCAGAGAGCTGTTGTTCGGCCACTAAAGTATAACCTTCTGGCAAAGCCCCAGAAAGTGCTTTCCTCCATATCGTTACAGGATTATCATTTGAATAAACTTTGCCAATATATTCCTTCGCAGACGTGAGCTGAACAACTTCTTGTAATCCCAAAACATATAATCCGACATCTTCTCCTCCGGCAATTATTCCTTCATCGCCATGCGGGATTGTCGACTCTTTCTTCCTCCTCCTTGATTCTTGTTCCTCGACACTTTCTATGTTTGACTGACTATTCTCCTTCTCAATCGCATTGGCTATCTCAAGCCCAGCTAGTCGCTTGTCAATCCCTTTGCCTTGCGCAAACCAACCTGCGAGATCTTTCTCGGTTCCAGGGCAAGCAGCAACATTCCAGCAACCAATCTTTATTTTGATATTATGCGGCCGAGTATATTCGTCTCGTCGCGCATAGACGGCTTTCGAGAGGGATTGTGGGCTGGAGGTCATAGGCAATTCGACTTCGACAGGCTCCTCGTCTATCGAATCTCTCATGTTTGAGGCCATCTTTGAAACTTAGTAACGGGTTCCAGCGATAACAGACGAGTCAAGGTTTCATGACATATTGATTTTGCGCAGCCTACTTCCTTTTAATGTTTCTCGAAGACCGTGCTCGGGTTTCTTCTTCCTCGTCTTCTTCGGCGTCTTCTTGCTTTTTCCTTTTGTTCTTTAAATACCCGGGACCAAATGACGTAGACAGAAAGCTCACCGGGGGCGGTGTTCCTAGAAAAGACAGAAAGCTTGCAGTGTAATGATTGAGCTCGAAGTGCGCGGGTTTCAATGGCAATGGATGAGTGTATGAGAGAGCGAATGCCAGCTGATGTAAACCACTGAAAGGATAGCAGTAAACAAATTAAAGCAATAACTTACCGGTGCAAGTACCTATACTTTCTATTATGGTACGGACCGAACCTAAAGTCATTGTAATTGTGGTGCTAAGAGTACTATAAATGATGCTAGTGGGGGTCGTTCTAGAAGTATTAAAGCCCACTTGTTGTCCACTTGTACCCCCTTGACGGTCCAGTCATCATCATAATTTCTAGCTACGGTCGGTCGGTACATTTCACATTTCACATTTCACATTGCACCACGAGGCTGAAATCTTTCTTCCTCCATGACAATACGTACAGACTACAGCAACGCCATCCATAATACGGCCATTCTTTGCATGACGAAGGCTGAATCAAAGCCGTATTCAGTATCCCATACATACCTGTCAGATCAAGTCGAGCATCCAACTGCCTCGCAACTTCACATCAGCACTTGCGCAGCCACAAATCTCCGTTATCAACCACTTATCCACCAACAAACAGTAGACTCTCGCAGAACAACTACGTTTTTGGCCTATTTTCTACAATATCTCCGGTCTTTTATCCTCGCATAAATCAAGCCGTCAAAATGACCCCTCGAAAGCCTCGTCAGCGTCAAAATCATCCCGGTCCCTCTCAGTTACACCAAGTTCAAGCTTCCGACTATGATACCGAGACGCCAATACTAGGTCCCGCACCTCCTACTCGTACCAACGAAGAACTCAATCTATCAGTCCTCAGACGCTATCATCCATCCATCAAAAAGATCACTTCGCTCGCGGCATCGGCCACTATGTACATGTTTTCTCTAGAGTCAAAAACTTGGGAGAAACTTCCTATCGAAGGTACATTGTTTGTCTGCGAGCTTTTACCCTCGCCTACAACCGGTGCTGAAGACCACTGCATTGTGGTCCTTAATCGCAAAGGCCTTAATAATATCATTCACGATTTCAGCGAAATGAACAATGTCGAGATTAATGGGGAATATTTATACTGGACGGTTGAAAAGTCAGAGACTGTTGGAGGTACCCCTGTTGCGAAGGCTTATGGTATATACATTCATGATGATGAGACGGGTACGAGAGTTGCGAATCAGTCGGAGATTCTCAAGAATTGGAAGAAAACGCAAGCTACCATGCTTGACGTGCAAACGATAGAGAGTATGGTAGAGAACCATGGAAGTGGAGAACCCCAAGGACCTCAGTCCCAAATTCCAACCAGCCAAGTAGAAGCGCAAGGAGGTAGGAGGTTGAGTATAACAGATTTATTTGGTGCTCGTTGAACAATCCCAGCAAGATAGTTATCAGGAAAAGTGTTATTCGCTGCGTTCAAAAACGGGTACTAAATGGGGAAGCATCAAGATCTTTCGCCTGTCCATACCATGTTCATAGCTCGAAATGATCTATTAGATCATTGAGTTTTGCATCGAGCGTTGCTCCACGGCTAGTATCAAAGAAGATTATTGCCGCCGAGCCGTAGGGAATTAGAAAGAATGGCAAAGGTGGGCATCAGGAAGAGTTATAGCAAGACGGTAACCAACATAAGATCCAAAGGTCTAAGGAAGGTCGTTTGTGTGAAGGATTCTACAAACATCTGTAGTAGCCCATCAATGTAACACAGGCTTATGAAGAGGCGAATGGCATTTCACCATTTGTGTGTTTTCCAATCTTGTCTCTTTGCAAGAATATTTCTGCGATATCCTATACCTGTTGTTAGTACAAACGTGATGTTTTGGCAGCCTTTTGAAATGGCGAGTGACATACATCCACCGGGTTTGCCATACATCGAGTCATAATATCTTGCCACGTAAATTAAACATAATGCCAAACTTATTTACATGAAGATGCTTGGCCGCGTTGCTCTAAAAGGAAACATGCAAATTAAAATCTTGCAAAGAGAGCATCGATATTTATTCGTTTTTTCTTGAGCAGCCACACTTAAGCAGTACTTGGTTGGCAATATCATATAGCATCTCCTCACGAAAGTACCTCCTCATAACAACATATACATTTCATTGGTACCTATATACAACCCACAAAAGCCCTATCAAGACCCCAACAGAGATTCTTCCAAATCTAACCATTTCTGAACCAATATCGAAAGTTCTTTCCGGAAATCAGACGCGCCGAGCCACGTTTTCCGTGAGTTTGGCAAGATGGCCGATATACAGTCTGGAAGAAACCAGTGATTAAGCATATTGCGCATCCTACTCAGACCACCCAGACCAGAAAATTCCCCGATGGTGGGGAGATTTGGCTTGTTTCTCGATTGCCACAGATTCCATTCTTTGTATGCTAGTAGGGTGAGCGTGGCGAGGATACAGAGGAAGATAAACTGAAGTATCAGAAAAATATAGTTGAGGAAAGATCGAATTCGAGAAGACTGGCGAGACTTGAGACTTTGAACGATTTGTCGTAGTACATCATTCTCAGTACGTGATCTTTTCCGTCTCGAAAAAGGTCCTTGGAACATCTCATGCGCATCATACCACACCTTTCCCATCCCCTCATCCTCATTCTCCCCATCCCCCAACCCCTCTACATGATCCGCCGCCGTCACAACATCCATAAAAACATCTTCCAAATAAAACCCCTTCCCCAATTCAAAATGATTACACCTCCCCTCCCCCCACCACATATCCCCAACTGCATCCTCCCACCCCACCAACCGATGCGCAACCAACCCTCCCTCCTCCCCCATCTGATCCCACCTCACCGCATACTCCTCCCTGCACTCCAACCCCGGAAACACACTACTAAACGCCCAATTATTCCGCACCAAAAACTCTCCCACCCATCGCGGTCCCCCCAGCAATAAAACCCCCGGCTGCGATACCGCCGCAGCCACCGTCTGCAAGTACTGCGTCTGGTAGTCGCAGCTGAAATCTACGTGGTGTCGCTCCAGAGAATAATCGATTACGTGCAGCCATTCGAATTCGCGGTTCGCGTGTGCGGCTAGGTGTGTTTTGCCGATGCCGGAGAATCCGAGTATGATTTTTGCGCGTTGGATTTTGGGGGTGGGGAGCACCGGTTGGGTGATTTGGGGAGGAGAGCGTGAGTGAGGGGTCAGAGGTGATGGCTTAGGTGGGAAGTGTGAATATCTGGATGTGCTAGGTGGAGTCGTAGGGGTTGTTATTGCTGTTGTTTTTGATGCTGCTATTTGTCTCGCCATCCGGACTTATTGGTGCGATATAATTGTTTTGCGAATGTAATATCATATTTGAAGAATTCTGTAGAGGGGAAGATCTCATAGAATTCATATTCAAAAGGGGGTGGGGTTTGGTGAGGATTTTCGATGGCTTGCAGAAACATATTATCGTTCTCGTCAGTAATTCTCTCAATGTTTGGGAAATCGATGCAAATGGGTAGAATCCGAATCTGAAAACATTGAAAATAAATTCGAGGAACGAATAATCGATCATGTCTTACCTGTGCTGTCTAACTAGGAAAAAATGTTTGGGTGTGGCTGGCAGCATTCCGAAAGCGTCGCTTAGGTTAGGGGATATTGGTTTTAGGCCGTCTTCAATCATTCCCAAGACTTCTTCATCGGGAAGTTCACAATAAAGTATGGATTGATGTTAAATTTTAATATCGAGTAGTTACTAATCAAATATCTATTTACATTATCATAGCCAGCTATTCTGGTTTCCATCTATCCACTCAGCAATACCGTGCCAGCTAAGAATTTTCCTCTTTAAAAGATACACCTGGGAAGCAAGCCCCCACTCAACACTTAAATTACAATGCGTAAATTCATGACGTAGTAATCTGCCTGCATGTTCAAGACCGAAGAGCGAAAGCGTCTGTATTACTGGCTCTCAATTTGGCTGTGCTCATCTGCAAGTGAGATTGCAAGATGACATGACAAGGCGTATCTGCAAGTCAGCTCGGCGTTGATGTTTCCGATAGAAGGGGTTGATATTTAGGATTATTGATAGGTGTTCTATGTACTTATGAAGATTTCTAAGACTATTTGACACATGAAGTTTATTAGAGTATTAATTCCGCTTGCGATGTCGTCATGTCATCAACTTTTATTGTAATATATGAGCATAAGCAGCTTCTGGAGACCAGAGACACTTTAAAGTGCAGAATGGCGGCGATTGTTTCTATCCTACCAAATTAACGAGTCTTTAGGAAAGAATATAGGTCATGGTAAATCCAACTGTTTGTTTTCTCCTTTATGCCTTATTCTTAATTCTTCATTGCAGTCTATATGAGAGATACTCTGTCTTACTTGCGTGTGTAGATAGGTAGCTACAGACTTATCTCGAGATTTGGAAGTTTGTTACTTCGGGCCCAATTAGGGATGCATGCATTTGTACAGGGTAGGTGTCTTGCATACGTGGGATTATTGTGTCGTTTTAGTTTTGAGATTAGTTGGTGCTATAATGAATAAAGCAGCGTCTAGATGGTAGAAATTAGACCGTGTGATTGTGTGGTGTGCGAAGTTGAATATGTTGGCGCAGACTCATTAGTATCTGTCCTACTTGCTAGATTTTGGTTTTCAATTAGAGAACAGAATATGGCCATCTAGTGGTTGAGTGTAAGCAACTTCATCAAGTATCTGAAAGGTTTTCGCAACATTCACGATAGTGGCATGGCTGTCAATATCAACATAAGATCCTTCTCATTACGGAATATCTCCATGAATTGCCGATTGATTTTCGAAACTAAATCGAACCAAGCCACGCAATCCCGAATATCTTCTCGGGTATCCGCAAGCCACCAACCCACATTAAAGGGGGCACTCTCGCTTCGCACTCACATATCTCCCTGCCCCATCTCCGCCACAGTCAAACACGAGATTTCCACGCATCTCCATCCGCAACGGCAAAGAAACAACAATCTAATCCCATCCCAATCCCCCACGGACATCGATCCTTCGCACAACAAATCACGTAGCAGAAAACACAATCCACAGGTTTTCCGGCTCAGCCCAACCCTTCCATTTCCATATATTTCCCAGTCGCATCCCTATTTGAGAGAATTCAAGCATTCTATTTCTAGAAATTCTTCCATTCTCAAGTATTATTGGTTCTCAAGCTTTATTACCCAAACAGTAAATTATATCTGCGAATCAGATAAAGTAGCAGGGTCAGCATTTCTACGTAAGCAAGCAGGTATCCTGACTCATCTTCCAATCATCTTCTTCTGATCCTGGGAAATGCAGGTTTTGGGATCGGAAGGTATGCTTCTTACGGTTGTTTCTGATGGCGAATGCAAGGCTGATGTGATCTGATCCACACGCCGGATGAGGACTGCCTGGGAACTTCTGGGATGGACGCTCGAGTCGAGTTTTTTCGATTCAACGGTTTTTAGACCAGAAGAAATGTGAATGGAGAGTCTTTGAGTGGATTTTGGTATTCTAGTGGTTCTTATTAGGTGAGCTCTAGATGGAATTTGAATAGACATTTTGTATGGTTGTTGTGTTTTCTTTCTCGTGGATACTGCAGGAAGTGGCGACGTATTTTATAAGAAATGCACGATTCAAGGTGTAAATTCCATCATAAATTTAAATTGCTTGTTTTAAAGTCTAAAATCTAACCATATCAATGCGTATCAGTCCGTAAACCCTTGACTGCGTTGAAGTCCCCAGCCAGTTCGCACTGGCAATGTAAAATCTAAGAATCTAAAGACAAAAAAAACAACCCTAACATAATGCATCACTCATCCAGTGTAGTAGATGCAAATTGTTCAACTCCCAGTGTGTTGGCCAGCAACGCTAACGATACAACGATCTAGACCATAACTCATACAAAGTCCCAATGCCAAACCCATGCCAGTTCCAAAAGATATCCTATACTCGAAACCCCAACCATTCAAACTTCCATTTCCAAAAGAATACTGTGCACCAAACAAGTTCATAGTCAAATAACTGATAACATGTTGTACATTTCGAGACATATCGAGATCTGTAAACCATCGACCGAGTGTTTTGCCGAAATTCAAATCCGCGACACAACACTACAACAGTAACTGCAAGAAGCAGGTCACAAGTTTCGTGCTAGTAAGATGACGAATGCAAACCGCAGGTGTATCCGACGAGTAATGTTCTTTCTTCAACATAATGACCCGGTGTTCCGTACGCGGGACACATGTCGATCGCGTGGGTGTAGTAGATACATCTGCAAACAGAATAACGTTCGACGAGTACGTAGCACATGATCTCAGACTTGTGTGGCTCAACGATACTCTCGATGTTGAATGGGAAAAGAAAGATTTATGAGGTATAATGGCGATATGGGTCGAACTGTCAAGATTATCGAGAGGTATGATCCGAACAGATGAGTAAAGGATGTATGGTCTGCAAGTTGCAGAGGAGATGACTTCTGTCGATCATTTGCATCTTATATAGTACAAATCTGCATCGGTCAACATAAATTTAGCAAGAGAAAAGGGCGACTTGAAGAACAATGATCCTTCAAGTCTTCGCCTCATTATTGTAGCTGAAGGCTAAGGCTGCCATGACTATGATGACTTCTGCCATTATAGACGTGACTCTTAGCATATACGAATGTTGAATCTCCACAAGTGGTTAGGTCTCTTCCAGGTTCCATGATAAAGAACCGAGGTATGATACCTAACAATGAAGGTAGTTCCAAAGCATTAAGATAAACCCGAGGGGTCGCGGCAATCTGCTGAGAAGAACCAAAAGCCGTTGACCAGTTTCGGGAGGATTAGCATGGCTTTAGAGGCTGAGTCCCTTGCCATTCAGATCAGGCACAGCAATGGCTTTATAGACGTTCAATACAAAGCTTCCCATTGGAACGAGCTCGATCTATGCGTCGCACCGCTTGGAATTGCAGTCATGTGTTTTGGAGTCCCTGGTGGAGATGCACAGCTGCAGCCCTATGGTAGGGCTGCAGAGTTCGTGTGTTTGGTATACATTGCACTCTCCACCCTTCTACTGGTTTTCGATCAGACTTTACTATTGAAGGTAATCTTTAAACGTAGTATTATGCCTGAAATATGCGGTCAGCAAATTGTTCCACTTGCCTGCTGTTCTCTTGACATAGTGTTTATCATTGCCTGTTTCAATAACCTCCGATTCTTGTACTCGGAATGGCCGTCACAATGCATGCAGGGCCTGATTTCCCGAACTTGATTTGTTTGGTCAACAAGTAGCTGGCACCCATAGTGACTCCTGAGAGATAATAGTTTGCATCCAGGGTCACTCTTTCCACCGAGACCTTGCATTGTATAAGCTACCGGTACGCGCCGAAAACCCAAGTCCGCATTTTTAGTGCTCTTCAGCGTACTGATGAAGAAGTCTCACAGGTTGAGCATACGACCTAGTATATTTCCGATGTGTCTATCCTTGAGGCTTAGACTCCATGGATATCAGAATCAGGTTATACCGGAGGGATCTTTCAACTAAGACCCACGAATTGCAGCACTTCTCTGTAAAAGCGGTGACCCGGCGGTGGTAAATGAGGGAAAGGTGAGCGCAACGGTGAGTAGCAATCATGCACAAGAGGTGGTGTAGATGTAATACGACTTCACCTCTGCAGAAACTCATGCAACTCCAGGGGTGTTACATCAGCTTTATCAATAATGAGTTTTTCATATCTAGCGCGGCCAAATAGTTACTCCAGCATTGATTCGATTGAGATCTATATATGTTGAATTGAAGCCTTTTAGAACAGTTCTCAGCCTGGATTAGTGAAATCGAGGTTCTCAATCGCATGCTGTGGCTGTCAGACCTCACTTGTTTTGTCATATAGATGTACCAAGTGTGATTAAGACTCGAACGTTGCGTTGCCAGTCATGCAAGCATGCACCAGAGTGGCGGCTCGAATAAGCTTGAGCATCATAGGATCCAGACGTTTCCGACGAAACCGAATATTTTGATGGAGAATTTCAGGAAGTAGAAAGAATGATAAGTCAAGCCTACCTGAATTAGGCCACTTTTCTCATGCTTTCAATCTATACTTGGATAGATTAGGATTGTGAGAAACCCTGGTCAGCCTTACCACGTGGAAAGTTAAGAGGGAGCCAACTGCCTGGAGAGAGGTCGTATTCGTGTAGCTTTGATTTACATGAAAGGTGGTTGTGCTACCCCGGATGACGGAGATGTCAAGTAGACGAACCGGCGGGGCGATATGTTGAAATCATACTCTCAGGGCAAGGCAAATCGTAGCAACAACAAATTTAATACGCCGCATGATGAACTTCCTCTGTCTGTTGCATCGAATGTCGGTGAGCTTCAGATCGTTCTAATAGGGAAGGTGACACCCTCGGGATTCTTCTGCAATTGAAAGTTAAGGCTACTTCATATGGATCATGTCACGTGACATATTGTTCTACGCATAGTTTTTTACACGTGCGGTGTCTACCTATGATTGACTACCATCACATCTGTTCGAAGATTTTAACTACCTATGGGCATTCACCAAGGCGTTATCTGATCATCCGTATACGCACATATCGTTCTTCATAATTTCATCAAAAAGCCTTCATCTCGAACTGCATAGATAGCAGCATGTTGAGAAAGCAGCTATTGTGAGAAATATGCCATGCAGCGACGTGGTTGACAGCAAATCATGGTCTTCTAACGGAAAATGTCCCGAAACAATAACCTCATGAATGCAAACATGTTTGGACATTTCTTTTTAGCGTTTTCTCACATTCGAGGTGTCGCAACGAGTGGTATATCAATCTGCGCGTGAGTACTGCGCAGTCGAAGTCGCGTATCAATATCAATATCATATTCTGGACCTTCTGATTCACTAGTTATCCGCAGGGAGATATCATTTCTGTCACACAGCCCTCAACGAGTCTTGTGAATAATGTTGAGTTTTCAAAGTGAGATTTACCGAATCGTTGTTTCCAACAGTGAGGATTCAGAGTTTGATTGGCAAATCGTATTCACTTTTGTATTCAATGGAGGCAACGCGTATGTTGATGGCACAGTTGCATTGATATCTACCATACGCCTCAATGAGCTGGCACTATTCAGATTGATTGTATCTTTTGTATGGGCTTTTTCTGGTCGGATCAATAAGGTTGTGAGCCACCGCTCCAAATAAAGCAATATTCTCATTTCGCTTCATTACTGTGCCACTCAAAGGAAGCACGTTACCTAATCAGTCCAGCATATTTCAACTCCGTCTAGGATTCTAAGTTTCAAAAAATAATAGGAAGACGAAGATAATAAGCACTGCTTACAATTGTTTTCGTGAGCCGTACCCTTTATTTGCCTTGATCCCTTTCTCTTTTCTTTTCCCGCTTGTTTCTACCCAAAATCAATCTCAATTTGTCTGAAATGTTTTCGAAAAATCTTAGACTAAGGCTGCTGGCCTTGGTGTCAACGAGTGTCTTGTTAAACTCAGCAGTAGCGGCGACAGTAGATGGCTGTGGAGCAGTTTCTAATGTCATCAAGACACATAACCATGGTCATCCAACAGGTAAAACAAAGTTCGTATACTCACAAGTGGTGACTAACGTGATCATCTAGCAAGCACCCAAAGATTCAATGCTTCCCTTGCTCTTCAATGCCTTCAATCTGTGCCCTTGGATGTACAGCGCTCATCAGATTTTGTTGATTATATAGAGCCATTCTGGCAGTTCCAGAGTACCCTAGCCTATCTCAAAGACCCTCCATCAAGCTACCCGCTACCTGGCGCTGATATGCTAGGAGGTCTAGCTGAGATTAAAGAAAATGTTAATTCGGGATATTATGCAAACCAGTGGGAGTTTGAAAAGGATCTCCATTCTTTGGGAAACATATTGCCTCATGATTTTCACGTCAACTTACCTCTTCCCCTGATGAGCGTCTTCTCCTTCGGTACGTCAGATGGACCAATAGTATCAATATCATCCGACGGCTTGGCAATGCCAGAGATATATTTCAAATGTATGTACAGGGGCCTCAATCTAATCGATCATCGTCTAGTAAGTGCTAACCTTGCATAGATGATCTTGACAAGCAGAACAACATGACACTATCCAAAACAGGTAATTGGACAGCATCACCACTAATTAAAGTCAATGGCCAAAATGCCACTTTATATCTTGAATTTATCAGCCAGAGTACGAGTGTCTATCAAGATAACGATGCCAACTATAATCAAATGTTTTATTCAATACCGAATTTGGCGTTTTTCGGAAGCAGTGGAATGTTTACGTCTGGAGCATATATTTATGGATTTTCGGCCGATGTTATCCAGTATACTTTCGCCAATGGAACCAGCATAAACGCAGAAATTTATGCATCAACAAGTCTCAATTTTACATCCATATCATCGGGACAAGATCTATTCAACGCTGTAGATTTACCGGAATCAGAATCAACCTATTCGAGTTCCTCAGCCTCGGATAGTCGACAGAGTACTAAAACTAAGACAGCAGCAAGATCAATTACATCACTTACAGGCTATCCCGAACCAATCGTTATGCATCCGGACGGCTATACAAGCGGATACTTTTTCGAAGATACCAAGACTGCAATTTTAGCAATGCAGGGATTCATCGACCCTTATCAGAAGGATGGCAAAGCAGCAGCCGAACAACAAAGAGTGATTAGTGAGTTTTTGGCTGAATGTCAGAAGGCCAAAATGGAATACTTGATCGTGGACGTACAAGCAAATGGAGGCGGTGATTTATTCAGCGGATATGATGCTTTTAAACAAATTTTCCCATCTTTGGTTCCATTTGGAGCATCACGATATCGAGCCACCCCGCTGGTCAATTATATGGGTACCATATTTACTGGTGCCGGAACTTACGATGCCAGTCATGATTATCTCTTTCAGGCACAATCAGAGCTTGATGGCAATGGGCAGCCATTTCAAAGTTGGAATCAGGAAGACCCTAATACACCGATCTATGGTGATAACTTTACTGCGGAACTTCGTTACAACCTTTCAGATCACGTCACGATGGTAGGCCATTTACTCAACCGTAACTAATTTCATGCTAATTCCTACCATAGTCCCAATCAGGAGGCATTAATATCACAGGCTACCTAGATGAAAGCAACCCTCCCCCAGCGGTGTTCAATGCTTCGAACATTGTGATGCTTATGGATGGCGGTTGCGGCTCCACGTGTGCTATCTTTGCCGAGATGATGAAAGCTCAAGGTGGTGTACGAAGTGGTACGTCAATCCTCTACTTGCATTTGTTCTTTCCGCTAACATTCCTATAGTTGTCGTTGGAGGTCGCCCCCAACCAGGTCCTCAGCAAGGAGTATGTGGTTCTAAAGGCGCCCAAGTATTGACCTACAATGGCGTCGCATCTCATCTCGAAGCTCTACCAGACGCACAAGCATCATATCTTCAACAGGGACTCGAACTACCCGACTACCCAGCTCCAGAGTACATCCCTAACATCAAAGCCAACGTATCTCTCGGATCCACATCAAGACTAATGTCCGGCGGCCGTTTCAACCTTCGAAATAACATGCACGACGACGATGAAACATTCACACCCCTGCAATTTCAATACGAAGCTGCCAACTGTCGTTTATTCTATACTAAAAATGATATCTATGATATCACCGGCTTATGGATGAGAGTTCAATCAGTGGTATGGAGAGGCCAACCTTGTGTTTCCGGTAGTGCCATTACCGATGACGATACCATGCCATCCGGCGCCTACGACACCGTACCATTTGGCGATTCCGCATTACCGAATGTTGAATTGCCAACTCAGCCAGGCTTGGTACCCATTGGGAAGGGAGTCAAGAGTTGGGCTAGCGAGAGTGGAAATCGAGAAGAAACTGCGCAGAAAGCTTTTGTGGGGGCGATTTGGAACGGATTACTATAATTATTTGGGGAGTGCATGGAATTGGGAGTTTTACAATGAGAACATGCTGGTCTGCGTTATGGGTGTTGATAAATGCATATGCGGGGCGTTTTAGAGAGAATTTTCTAGGGATAGAGGGAAATTGATTGATAATATTGCATCGGATATGTATCCAGCGAAGATGTGGGGAGTAATGGCATCATAGGGGTGTGGCTTTAATACTAGTTAATCAAGACTACTTTTCTGTGAAGTTTGTGAGGCTCTTATTTTCTTTTTCTCGGATAATAATGATCGAGTAAAGCGTTCTGCAATGCAATACATCCAACTCACTAGCAAGGATTGGCATATTCGTAGAAGATATCGCTGTAATGCTTCCCAGCTAGGTGCTAGATCCTTCTCCTATTTCTTCAATCTCAGGTTTCAAAAAACTAGACTATTGCAGAGCTGTATGTATATGTATAAAACGACATGTTCATCCGCGCTTTTAAATCGCCAGTTAATCAGCCCACCCTCGGGTATATCCTTAAAACGCCAATATCAACCTCACGAATTGTGCTACTAATAACGAATTTACGCTCCCTCATCCATCGCATCTCCATCTCCGTCTTCTGGTGGTGCAGCATGACTTTCAAACATCCCTACAACCTTTTCTAAATCCTCCACTTCTCCGTTCCCGAGTTTCCTTCCCTCGCCCTGCCATTCCCCATCTCTCACTTCACCTTGCGAACCTAGTTCTAAGCCTCGCACGTTTTCAAGATGTCGTCTCGTTTCCTTTTCAATGAATTCTAATCTTTCTCGTCTCCAACTCTTCTCTTGCTCTCCCACCATTCCAGCCATGCCGTCGCCTTCTGATAACTCTTTCAGCCTTGGTCCTAGATTATCCAGTAACTGCTTGAGCGCAGGCAATTGCGCCAAGGCGAATTCGGTCGTAGTCGCAATAGGATGTTTTCCATCCTTCGTCAAATTGCCCTTTTTCTGCAAGAATGCCAATGAGGGGCGCTCATCATCCTCCACATCGACTTCCATCTCCGTGCCATCCTCAGCCTTGACAGTTTTCTTAGCCGAACTTGGACTTGGCGATATGATTCCTTTCAATGCCGCAATAGTTCTTTCATTCCTCTCCTTCTCTGCCCTCAACACCGCATTCAATTTCATCGTCTCCCTCAACCTCTTCCTCTGCAACGTAACCGTTTCCGACGTGGGCACCCCATCCGCCCCCTCTCCATTTTCCTCCACACTCCTAAAATCCAATCCTTCATAATGACTCAATCGTATCCAATCCTTAACATCCGGCGGCACAGCAAAAACGTTCCTCAGCAAATAAATTTCCATCTTATCGAAATTCTTGTCAATTTTCGCGTTGAGCAATGTTTCCAACTTGTAGACTCCGTTTTCGATCTCGTGTTGACATTGTGTCGCAACTTCTTCGGCAGACAGAGTGGATGTGGGTGTGAATCCAATTGAGGAGGGAGGGGCGGCGAAAAGACCTTTTTCGAGCGCATCGATGGCCCGGAAGGCCAGGAGATTGATACTGTTTATTATGTCGTCGATGACGGCCTACGATGATGTTAGAGATAGGCAATATTCAAATTGGGCAGTGTCAGTATGATCACATCTCAACAACTTACAATGGGTCTGTATGTCAAATGCTCCGTGAGGAGAGCAGTGTCTGCGGCACTCATAGTTGTGGTGAATATTAGTTTGCGCCGGTGAGGAAAAGACGACAATGGCTATTCCGAATATTTAAATAAGCCGCGGATAATGTTAGAGAATCCAAAGATAATCAGTACAAACAATTAACTAAGTAATGCCACAAGGAGAAGAGTAATTCTACTGCGTGGAATCCCTTGTAGAATCGAAGTTGAAGATGTTGACAGAGAATTGCGGGGGACGCGTTTGGCAGGGATATATTTTAGCGCGATTTCGAGTCTGGTATTGTATTTGCGCTCCCGGTGAACTCAATCACGACTCCCCGGTGACCCCTCAAACTTGGCGGAAGGTTTCTCTTGACATACATGTTAGTAAAACTCAATCATGACTACGTATTCAACATTTATTTGTTTTGGAAAGAGGTAACTAGGTTTCATACCAGCGGAGAACTATATGTGTAAACTACCTACTTATCTATTATCTCTTAAAGCATTCTAAGATAGGTTATAGATAAGAGATACGAAATTATATATGTAGTGAAGGTGTAAGAAAAAAAAAAATTCTATTCTTTCCTGTTCTTTTCAGACAGAGATGCAACAAAACTTGTCTTGAAAGAGTTAATAATCTGAGTGGGGAGCGAGATCTGCTTATAGAGAAATTTTCAATTTGTTACATTGTCCTTTACAGATGTGCAGCAACCCCTTTTTGAGCGAGAGTAGTAAATCAGATGAACAATTAACATTGACTTGCGCCCAAATACAAGGAACTCTCGTGGCTGTGAGTTGAGGACTAGAAGGTCAAAGGTCAAAGGTCACAGGTCACAGGTCACAGGTCATATGGATACTATGCTATCATTGGGGTTACACATTTTGACTGCTGGCAAGGTCATAGTCAATCTCGCTGTATTGTGATTGTTAAGAACTATGGAAGAAGTTTGGAGATAATGAATATCCAATGAGGGAGATGCAATATTTCAAAAGCAAAACGTTGATAACAGAACAAGAAGTACAGGCCTCAAAACTTAAGAATCACGCAGTACCAATACTCAAAACGCAGAGACAGATCTTTGAGAGAAGGGAAAGGAGAGACATTTGAACCACTGATCAAAATCCGTGGTATCCAGGCTAAACAATTACCAGGTCCAAGCTTGATAAACCCATAATCATAAACATAAACATAACCAAAATCATAAAACATAACGATCGTGTGCATATACCCCGGGTTGGCTCTGCTTAGCATAATCCCAGATACCCAAAAGATGGTAGAATCCCCATAGTACTTTGGGTCAACTTTCCCGGGCTTTGAATCTGGATCGATGGTTGATGATGAGCCAGGACTAATAAGAGACATGGTAGCTGCAACAACCAAGCCAAAGGTACATGGATTGGGGATGTACAAGATATCACTGCCCTGTGTCACAGTGTCGTCACGAGCTACCAATGGGGTAGTCATTGCGTCCGTGATTGTGGTAGTAGGGAACCCATCTGCAAAAGAGGGAGTCTCAGACACATACAAAGCTCGAGGTTCGATGCTCGTGTTGCTAGAATACTCGCTACGGCCAGTTCCCCATATTGTGAAAGTCTAATCTCTACGCTCGATGGAATCGGTGATGGTACTGGTAGTTGTCAGATCAGAGCTGAGCTTTGACATGTCTTTATTGACGCTATTAGGGATGTTCCTGTCATGTGTGGCTACGAGGAGTAATGTGAGGAGAAAGGTAGCGATTTGGAAGAAGCGGTGCATGTTGGAAGATAAGGGGCGGTAGGTAATCAGGCAATCGTACCATAAGAGCATGGTACTAATTCAAGGAGTATGTTGTAAGGAGTCAAAAGAAAAGATAAGTCTGGCTTATCAAATATGAACTGACAGGACAATATCTTATATACTTTCCATAGTGTAACAATTGGCATCAAGAGCATCCGAGCCACAGTTTCGGGAGCACATACGTATCTTTTTCATAATTATAGATACTGGTGTTGGCAGCCATGATAACAGCTGTTAGAAACGAGGGTTATAGTAAGACATCCGACTTTCTATGAATATAGCAACCAACAGCATATAAAATAGCTGTGGTATTACTCATTGCAAGAGCATATCCAGCTTGATGTTGTCTCTACCAACACGGCCGACCTCTTTGCGACCGGATGGTCATTCTCCCGAGAATACTGAAAACAAAGCACTCCGATATCTGAAATCACACCACTCGGATAGTAACAGCGAAAGTTTATCTAGCAGAATGGGTATTGTTATGCCATGCCAAAGTCAAAGTCAGCTGATTTTGTATTTGTAATGCTGCGCCTTCCTCTATATATGCGGCTGTTTGTCTAATTTTGTCCAAGACACTGTCTTGTGCGGATAGCTTTTCCGAGTGTACAATCTATCAAATTCAAAAAAGGGGACCAAGATTGATTAGATTATAGATGACGGTGAGTATAATCTCCACGACCGTACGACAATAATGTCGCAGGCGACAACATCTTATTTCTAGGAGATTGGACTAATTTCCTGAACTTTGGTGTCGAATTAGAGGGCAAGTACCTGACAACGAGAAGTTTGCCCGACGATTTGGATAGTCACCATAGATCTCGCGTTCGTATCATCGCATTCATTCATGAGTCTACTAAGGAGTACACAGGTTGGAGTTCAACAATCGAACGATGCGATGGGGAAAAGTCACTTACCAATTAATCATTTTAGGTTTTTACCCATATTCAAAGATGGAGTGAGTGACAACCAAAATATCCTTTCCGGCGGATTAATCGAGGCCCGAGGGTTCCCCGCCGGATTATGCCTTGAAGAAATGTGACAATGCAAGATTGTGCCACTGCTATTGTCATTGCCATGACTTCATAATTCGAGTGTATTGTTGTTGTTCAAAAGCAATTCAATTTTAGACGCATCAAGGGTATGTTCCTACTCCTGATTTCAAACCTCTCGGGGATGTCGGGCTATATACCTGCGTTTCCATCTCCTTACGCTCCCAATGCCCGTGTGTACCTGCCAAAATCTTGAAAGCTGACGGCAAAGCTTGAAATTTGAAATTTGTTACTCAGGGTACTTTCGGAGGTATCACCAAATCCTACGACGGCCCGAGACGTAGGAGCTTTCCGCCAATTAAACTTTTACCATGTTTCTATGTCATCGGACAAGTTCTTGGGTGTGACACGGCATTGCTCTTCTACAGTAGCTCCTTCCTTCGAACTCTTTCAAGAACCGGCATGAAAATATAAAATGAACAATGGTGTGATAAAAGTCTTGGTCACCATGACCAAGTTGAGCTTGTAGGATTTAGTCTACAGTTAGTTGCGATTAGCTATGATTAGATACTGATACTGCCGGTGCTACTCAGCCTACTACACCCAATTTTCCGAAACTAGAAACACCAGAACCTTAATTCGTAATCACGACACCTTTTTACTCATCGCAAAAAGGAATAACCATGTTGTTAAATCCATTCACGGGAGCAAAAGGAAAAGCTTGTTGCGATGTAATCTTTACTTCTCTTCCTCTGCACTTTATTCACATGCAGAATTCCACTATTGTGTATGGTTCGATGGTCGGCTATCTTGTTTGATTCGTCCATTCTACGTACTCAGATGCTATAATTTAATTAACATCCGACTAGACCTTGCGAACTCATTATTATTGTGCATCTAAATGTGGTAAAGTGATGAGGGGCTCCAATCTATTCAAGCGAGCTGCCTGGCCCATAAGACACGTTTCTTATATCGATCCCTTGCAGATTTCAGCAGGGTATATAAAAATTTCTAGTCTGGATCTAACTTTGGTACCTGATATCCGCTCCAGAGAGAAGGGAGTGAGGAGAAGAAAGAGGAGAACAGAGAACGCCATCTGAGATCCTGAATGCGCGGACAGTTCCGTATTTTGACCTGCAATATGCATCGCAGTTTCATCTACCAAGCTTATGGAACCCCAATTGGATAGATATTGGGAAAAGCCATTGCTTTTGTACATGGAAAGCTTCGTCTTTCTTGCTTCTCCCCCAGAACTATCTTCAAAGGTGCCTAGGTCCTGGTATTTTCGTATCCATTGATCAAAAAATCCTCCGGGTTGATATGGACCCGTGCCCTTCGTTCCCATTGTTTTATTTCTAGAAAACTTGCATCTACTTCGCGCAGTCCCTCAACAATTAGCCTTACGCAATCTGTACAATATTCTAGATCCAACAACCGCGTGGGATCTTGCCCATCACTTTTCGTCTCTTCCTCTTGCTTTGGATGACGATGAAAATTCTACTAGAATTATTATGAGTTCTTCGCGCGCAGTTCATCATTTTGTATCCCCTGAGAAAGAGGTCAATGCCGGCATTTGGTCCCTTTTCGGAGGTGCGACTGTGTGTCTTGTTCTTCGACTTTGGTGCAAGCTAAGGAGGCAAGGCCTTTGGTGGGACGACTATATACTCATACTTTCTTGGGTGAATACACTCTTCTGAGATATCAAGTCACGAACTTCGTTTAGCTAACCATCATGTACTAGGTGGTTCTTCTAACAGCCGACATATTCATTTCCTACGAATTTGCGACTGGATATGTCGTCAAGACTTGGAATGATCGAATGCTGATTCTCGTATCCATATCATCTTGCCTCACTACCGCCGGCCAAACATGGAGCAAATCCGCATTTGCAGTAACTCTTCTAAGGATGACAAATACCTGGCAAAAATTTGTTTGCGTGGCCACTCTCATCATCCTCAACGTCTTCCTCGTCCTCAAAGTCTTTGTAGATTGGTCCAAATACTGTGGTAAATCCGGATACCAGAACTGGTGGAGGATGCCTGGTTTTTGCGTGGATTACCAAGCAGCTCATAACATCAAGGTTGGGGGAAATAGTGGGTGCCAAAATCCGTATGATAAGATTGTCGATCACTAACCTTGCCATCTAGTCTTCAACATTGTGGCGGACTTTATACTGGCTCTATTCCCATGGATGGTCACATGGAAATTGAAAATATCTCTGAAAGAGAAGATCGCTCTTTGCATCACAATGAGTCTTGGGGTTGTGATCGCCATCATCTCAGCTGTAAGAACTGCCTGGATGGAGGATCCAAGTGTCGATGCCTATAATGATTACTATTTTTGTAAGTTTTTAAAGTGACATCATCTCTACCCTCTTCTTCAAATTCCTTGCCCTATTCATATCCATACAACCTCCACGCCCCCAGTCTAACAAATCACCAGGGCGCCAAGGACTGTCTATGGTCTGGTATTCCGCCGAGGTCGCTGGCACCATAATCGTGCAATCCATCCCGCTGATGCGACCACTCGTAAATGACATGCACACCTCTCTCGCCTCCAGAAAGCTAGGATCTGGTGCCGACGGCAAAAGCTACGGTCCAGGAAAATCAGCCAAGAGCACGAACCGACGAACGCTCACTCTTATATTGCAAGGATGCGACGTAAAAGATGACGAAAATGATTTAGAAGATCAGAAGAGAGTTGACGTTGATCGAATGCATCTAACTCAGGATGAGAATGGGAAGATTGTACTTAGGAGGAGAACCGATTCGGAAGATGCAAACGCGTATCAAAATAGTCGCGTGACGAGTTCAAATAGGAACCTTGAAGAGGAGGAAATAGGATTGACCCAGGATCAAAAGGGCAGGATTGTGATGAGTAGCGAATATCACGCTGATGGGGAATCGATGGAGGATATTCCCGAGTATCGTTCCCACGGAGGATCACTAGAGGAAATTCCCGAATATCATGCACGTGGAGGGCCATTAGAGGAAATTCCCGAGTATCATGCTCATGGAGGGTCGTTGGAGGAGATACCCGAATACGGTACTATTGGAGGCAAGGAACGGATTCCCATGACGGAATTCCATGCTGTCACTTGTTAATATGTATATTTCAAAACCATGTAAATAATCCCACAAAAAAAAAGATGAAAAGGTTCCAAAAATGTATCTTCTATTATAACGATATGTATGAATCTCCAAAATCTCAAGAAAGTTTAAAGGCATTCGCTAATGGTTCTTTATGTGCCGGAACCCGCATTTCCCTATATCCAAATATCTAAACCTCAAGCCCATGATCCTATATATACATCAACACTTCGCCACCCTCTCCTCATACGCTCGCTTTTCCTTCTTCATTACTCTGTCGACCCAATAATAACTCGACAGCGCCCAAATAGCCAAATAAGCAAACAGCACCCCCAACGACAATCCAAACGCATAATGAAATTCTAGCGACCAAATCACCGCGCTCAAACAGCCCAGATAGACGAGGACGCCCGAAATCCACCACAACGTCAGATGTAAAAACATCCTTCGAAACCCTGGCGATGAATCATATCGTGCATTATATCGCACTCGAAACTCTCGATCCTGCAATCCATCCACCGCGATGAAATCTTCCGCCGCATAGTATATAAATGGACGCATGGGCGAACCCCGCGCGTGAGAATTGATACCGATAGGAATCTTAAACGGGATAAGTGAGATCACCATGACGATACCGAGGAAACTCATCAGGAAGCCCGGAGAATAGAGATACAGTTCCGGAATCTCGAGTTCGCTTCCCACCACAAATGGGATGAGCGCCATCAGCATCGAAACACCGTATACCCAAGACGTGGCATCCAATTCCCATTTGGATCTCGAGAGCAGCGGGGCACAGAGATCACGATACTTGAGAAGTCGTGCGACGCGCACGATCAGGATGTAGAGTTCGCCGAATCCGAAACAGATGATGGCATAGCCGAGAATGTCTTTGTCGTATTCTGGTTTTTCGAGCGGACATTCGTTTTTGGGATATGCTTCGCAAGCTTTGGCCCAGCGGGAGCGGTGGATGTCGAACCAGACGTAGTATATTATGCATGGGAAGACGATGTCGGATAGGAGGATAACGGCCGGTCCAATGGTGATTGAGAGGTGATCTGTTGGTTTCGGATTTTTTTGTGCCAGTTTTTCATAAGGCGGAGGTGCTGCAAGAGCGTTGCTTGCGTTGTCAGAATCTGAAGCGAGAGCCTGTGTAGCGTTGAAGATGGCATTTCCATTGTCTACGGTTTCGGCCGGAAGGTATGCTGGTATTTCTTCAATAGTATTATTGTGCGGATCGATGACGTTGATACTAGGTGCCTCGTTTGTGTGTTCCGCACCCCCAACTGCTCCATTCAGAGTAACATTCGCACTTGAACCTGGAGTTAAAGGTCTTCCTTCTTCTTTCTTTTCGGCTTCGTTGACGACCGGCGGGATTTCGCTATGATTCTGACCAACTCCTATAACTGGTAACTGCGGAGCTCCGCCCTCACCAGCTCCCGCTGTTGTAGAAGACATGGATATATATATATTTATATTTGTATGTGCAGGGAGGTGATACTGCTGATGTTCAGAAAAAGTACATTCCTGAAATGTTATTGAATGGGGAAGTACTCTTAATGATCTGGGGTTTCTGAACCTTCGAGAAAGATCAGACAGCACGTTTTACGAAGGCAAAGAGCTGTCTTGTTTCATATAGGTAGGATTTCAAGAGCGCTTGAAGAAGCTAGAGTACGCTAGTGCTCCTGAGGCGTTTCAACGTGTAAAAGGCCTTTAGCTATGTGCAATGGTACAATAGGCTATGCTGGCTTCAGATTAATACGATGGTCGTAAGCCTTTTGCGGCGTAAGTAAGAGAAAGGAAAAGCAGCCGTGGGATGAGGCAAAGGAGGGAATCATGATGGTTGAGATCTTATGGTGCCTTCTAACATCAACAACAGTGGGGATATTCAAAGAAAATCGATCAAACATCGCTAGTCATCATGTGAGAATTTTGTTTGGGAATCAAAATGGCATTCTAGAATCAGGTACCAAGCGCGGTAGGAGATGAAACCGAAGTATACGCCGAAGCTTCCATCCAAGATTCCATCCAAAAGATACCTAGCCCTATAATAGTATTGATGAACTGCACTGCTTGACTCGGATATTACGTCTGAGCAACGTTTTGAGAATTAATCTGCACTTTCAAAAAGATTCTGTTGAGTCTGTTCACCAACTTGTGGAAAAAAGTTTAAAATTTATTGCCGTTGGAGGTTTTGCGCTGATATATGTAAGTGGTTTCACGACTCGCGAGCCGGTTTAATACTCTCCAATCAACCCGATAACCCACTTCGCGCATCTATATAATGCAGGGTCACTGCGGCTACTATAATAGTGCCCTAAATGCGGCATCGGGCTTCTTGATCAATGTCCTGCAAAACTGATATTCTCCAGTTAGATTGCATTGTGCAGATTATAAAATTGGACCGGAAGAGGGATGCACAAACTCAAATTATTTAATTCGCCCCTTTTCCGCCCGGCCCGCTTCGTACCATTCATTCGGAGAATTTGCGAAAATCCAATCGATTAAATTACGAGCCATTTCCTGGCTATGACATTTGCCAATTTCTTATTACCTGTGACCATACAAAGAATTTTGAGATTGTATGCAGTATCAATTTCAATATCTTCTCGTGAGCTCTCCTGGTCGTCGGCCTCTTTCAGTACACGAAGGTAGTATTTTATCGCAAGGTGCGAGACACCAAGCATATGATAAACTCTGGCCAAATTATAATGAGCCTCCTGACGTTCCTCGAGAATGGTTGACTGTATGCGTGAGTTATAATAATCGAAAAGGAACGTCAGACCTTGAAGGATCATGAATTGTCTGTTATCTGCTTGTCTCTTGAGCGAGTGATGAACGTAAGCAAGGCCTATGTTCAGATTTATTATAGCGTTGTTTGGATCAAGTGCATAAGCTCTCAGGAAATAGTCTACGATTTATTTCGTTAGCAGAATGATCTGTCCAATATATCAATTTGGGTTGAAGTACTTAAAGAGTAGGCATAACTTGTTCCCGAGTAAAGGATATGGCCGTATAACATTAGGAGAGCGACGTCCATATCATCGTTAAGGATTGGTTTTCCGTCCTTGTCCTGCGATGTGTAGCCAGCTTTCTCTGCATAGCCTCTTTGACGACGAGATTTATCGACGAGATTGAAATCCATGGCCTTGACTTGACGAAGCATATACTTTTGTTCGGGGCCTGAACAATACCACGAGACTGGCGATTGACACAACCTCGCAATGGCTGCGTACATTCTGTAAGAATCTGTGGTGAATTGATATTCTCTCATAAAATATCTCGCCACTCTGATACACATTTCCTCGTCATTACAGAGTAAAGCACAAGCTGTATAGCAATTAGTAAGAATGTTAACTTCTCAAAAACCTATCAACTTACTGCCCCAGCATACATGAATCAAGAACATATCCTCGCGCTTATGATAGAAGACAATGGCGTCCCTAGCAGATTCGCAAATCTCATATGACTCTCGATCATGCCCGTCCTTCGCGAGACATATTGCATACTCGAGAAATATATCTAGCCAAGAGCTGAACGAGATACCCCGATAATCAGCTGGAATACTAGCAGATGAAGCACTAGTCCTGTCTTCGGCATCGGCTCCGAGTTCTAAAAGCGTCAATAATTTGTAAGTAGAGTCAAGGGATGGGAAGCGTTCTCTTACTTTTTGATAATCGATCAGCCATCTCCGTCAAATCAGTCTCCAGTTTTGTCTCCGCTTGAAATTTATCATCGTGAGTATAACCCAAGAATTTGACATATTTATCCCAAGGATAAAATGTTTTGAAGGCTCGAAAATCATCAATAAGATCTTCAGCAGCCTCCATCCACTTGTAGGTTGCCGTTGGATCCCCAGCTCTCATCTGTTCAAGTTCTGTTTTCATAATAGAATATTGGTCCTGTAGATGTTCCGCTCTGGCGGCCTCTTCCTTCTTCCTTTCGGCCGGATTAAGGAGCCTGCGTGGCGCATAACGAGACTGTCCTCTCCGAATGCCAGGGAATGATGTATGTTTCCTACGTGTCTTCTTAGAAGGCGCAGGGTCGGAGGATCCTGTTCCAAATGATGGGTTCTCATTTTGACGTTGTGTTCGTCGAATTGCTATGATTTCATTTACATACATGAAAGACTGGTCCTTTTCGTTTAGTCTTTCATAAAGTTTAGCGAGCTCCATCCTTGCTGGAATGTTGTCCACCTCCATTTGTACTGCATTTTGAAAGCAGAGTTCGGCCTCTTGGTCAGACTTTTCACCAAGCCAGCACTTACCCATCTTGAATTGCAGCGAAGAACCTTCGGAACCAACGCCTGGTGCCAATGGTAAATAGTAATCCAAAGCATCCTTGTTATAGCCCTTTTCGGCCAAAGTATCAGCGACTTCTTCAAAAAGGTGAGGAAATTCTTCAATAAGACCTTGGCCATTATAGTCAGAGGTTTTAAGATAACTAAAATGACGCTGGGTATGTTAGAAACACTTTTACATGAGGGAGAGTGAGCTGGCTTACCATAGCCTCTGTGTAATGACCGAGGAATAATCGGTATAGTCCAAGTTTGACTCGTAGCTCGACGGGCAAGCCTGGACCATATGTGTCTAATGGAAATGTCTTGGCATCAAATTGGGAACATTCAGATCTTCTAATATGATCATCGTCCCATTCTCGATCATCATCAACGAATTGGTCCCAAAAATCCTCTTCACCTCTTCCAACTAGCCAACGGGCTACCGACCTGAGCTCTTTGATACCTTCGGTGTATTTTTCCATCAGCCCAAAAAGTTCGACATATGCATAGGCATCTGTCCAGCCAAAGGGTGTGTCAATTTCTACATCGGCTTTCTTGAATTTATCGAGGGTTCTTGTGTAAAGTTTCATGGCGACTTCTACCTGCCCTCGATCAACGTAAATGGACGCTAATGTTTGAATAACTTCCGTATCGAACGGGCAACGCTTAAGAATAATCTCATATTCTTTGGCCGCGTGACTAAGGTTCCTTCGCTCAAGCATGAGAGAAGCTTTGATTCTCCGAGCCTCCAGATCTTGTGAATCTGCTCTAAGTATCTGCTGAGCAGCGTATTGCGCAGAGATAAGAAACTCTGATCTTAGATCGCCCGTCTCATTCAAAGCAAAATTCAAGGCAGCATACCAAGCACCGGGATGTTTCGGCCTCCAAGTCGCAGCAACCATCAGAGCCTTGACAGCCGAATTGTACTCGCCTAATTCCTTGAAGCAAGCGGATAGTAAAGTCCATGCTTCGTAAGTCTCTGCATTAATTCGAACAATTTCTGCAGCTATATCTCTAGCTTCTTCACAACGCCCATTCAAGAATGCATGATTGGCTTGACCTAACCGTAACTTGATATCACCAGTTGGCTCCGCTGCTTTCCGTGGACCTCTAATACCCGGTCTACGACCTCTGCCTCCCTTGGCACCGCGCTTTTTGCCTTTCTTTCGGCCAGTGGGAGCTTCATCGGAGTCATCATCACTATCCAAGTGTCTAGCCTGACGCACCTCATTTTGCATCTTACGAATCCCTTTACCAAATTCCCGATAATCAGGATCAGAGTCATCTGAATCACCACTATAACAATGTTAAACAAGTTGCCAACATACGCTCTTCTCCCAAACTAGACTTACCCAAAATCCATATCTAGAATATCATCCACACCCTCCACCTGCTCTCGTCTCTGGTTTCTCTGCTCCGTACTTGCTGCCGCAAATTCGGCCCTTGCATTGTCCAGGCTATGAACACCGGTGTCTTGCGCTGGGGTTGAAGCATGAGTAGGCCATATTAAATTTTGACTTTGGCTTGCTTCTGGATCCGGGTATTGGTGACCTTGACCAGTGAAAGCATGAGCCGGTGATATGTCATGAGAGTAACCAGACATTTTGTCGGATATTCTAAAGATATCGATGTCTCTCACAGGCTGTATTAATTCTCAGACTTTTCATCTAGGATTTATTGGCTTTTGTGGTTATCATGCGCAACCTCAGCTGCTTAAGTTGTAATGAATGTGTATATTTCTCTCTCAAAAAGCATTCAAGGAACCCATCTTCTCGAGAAATCTGAAATGGTTGAAATAGAATCTAGAGCTTCCCGTAGGTGCTCAAATGTAGCGCTGTAAGAAATAGAAAGGTAGTCTTGAGTAAATGTTTGGATAGAAAAGTATGTCGCTCTTTTTATTTCGACGGAAGGAACAATAGTAACAAGATCTAGAAGTTTAATATCTCAGCCTTGCATAAGGCTGATGAAATATCATAGACCGCCTTCCTTAAAAGATAAAAATTTCCCCCGCCTAAATCTCGTTCAGCCCCGCGAAAGAATGAGATGTGTACAAATTTGTGATAAGAAAAAGTCATTGATTGTCGCAAAATACAACATAGCGAATGAGTCTCTGAACACAATTCTTCAACCTTCCTTAATCAAACAGAACCCTATTCATAAAATGCCCTCCACCACTTCTCCTACCACTTCCCTCCCGCCCAATTCCGCCCTCCAGAATCTCCTGAACACCCAAACACCCACCACCGTCGAAACCACCCACCCCGCCTACCTCCACCATCTTGCAACCACCATTCTCCAAAACCTGCAACTCCAACACGACTGGACCTCGCTCACAATCCATACGCACTCCCCTCTAACCTCGCACCGTCTTCCTCGTCCTCTAATCTCCGGATTGCCACCCCGACGCGCCTACATCCACCCCGACGAGCAAGTCGCCATTCTCAAAGCCGAGCATTCTTCTGGAGAAACCATTGCGCAATTGCCCGAGCGCGAATGGGTCTTACCTACGCACCTTGAGGAAAAATGGAGTTTGGCACGCTTTGCAGAGGTGTTTGACGCGGTGGGAACTGTGCCTCCTGGGTCTGGAGCTGAGGGAAGGGAAGGTTCTCAAGAGGATGGCGAGGAGATTGTGGGAGGAAAATGGCAGGGAGAAAATAGACAGAAGAGGATACTTTTGGCGACGTTGCATGATGATAGTACGATCGTGTATTATATCATGCATGATGGAATTGTGAAGCCTCGACAGAATTGAAGGCGGTTTGAGTGGATTACTATTCCAGGAGTCATCTCAACATCCGAATGACTCGGATGGTTAGGTGTCATGGAATGATGAACAACAGAGCTGCCTTACAACTTTTGGTTCGCAGAATTTTCCAACAACTCGGCCGAAGTCTTTGAATCTCGATTATTGCACTGCAGATTTGTTGTCAGCATGAAGAGCTCACTCGCAAATAAGATGACCTGACAATCGAACAATTTCAATGCGCTGAAATGTTAGGTGTTATATCTAAAGCATAACCTTCGCAATTCGACCCTACCAACCCTGCCGAGATCATCATATCATATACAAAGTATACACCGAGAAGACACTGCATGGAAGCCCTTAAAAAAAGGATATGCTCCACGATTTGAAAGGAATTCCTTGTGGTTAAATCACAGAAGCTGGAGACGTTCCGATCATTCTGTGGGATCCTGGAGGAGGTAGATCGGACATCGCATGTTGAAGGGAGGCACGCAATTCTCAAATACGGATAGATATACTGGTACCACTATACAACCATCGGAAGCACTTTTGACATGCTCATTACATCATACACCTAGTACTTTATAAATCGGAGGACAAGCTCCTTCCGCTCCGAATCCTCAATCGCGAGCCTGCGTGGCAGTCGAAACATCTTCAGCATAACCTTTACTCTGGTTACCTTTCCTCCTCTGCCAAATCTGCGGGTAGCATCATAAATAGCCGTATCCATAACCTAGCACCCGAAATACATCCCCTAAATAATCATATCATATCGAGTCAGATTAAATCAGATCATTGCATAAATATTCTGTACGTATCTCAAGTAACGACCAATCAGTCTTTCAGGGAAATTGCATGCCTCCTAATACCGTATCCAT
The DNA here is from genome assembly GCF_000143535.2 of Botrytis cinerea B05.10. NCBI lineage: Eukaryota > Fungi > Ascomycota > Leotiomycetes > Helotiales > Sclerotiniaceae > Botrytis > Botrytis cinerea. The sequence goes on along the minus strand of NC_037319.1, from coordinate 1,395,904 downwards.
ATCCATATCCATATCCACATCCATATCGCCATTCCCATCCTTCCTTTCTCCCAAATGAAACCCATAGACACTCCCATGATGAAGAAAGGAAAACAAAAAACACCATCTCATCTGTAACGCAAACCCCCGACCCAATAGCATAGCCCGCTCTCGAAACTCTTAACTCCAGACATGTAGTCGCTGTGTGGTCGATCGAGTGTGTTTAAAAGTAAAGGAAATCCTGATGCCGGACTCCATGTTTCCGTTCGCCTTTCATTCTCTACCATCCCACCATTTCCTTCCTCTTTCCTCATCATCTCTCCCTGCAATTTCACGCCCTCCACTAACAAACATTACACAAAAGCTCCGCCTCCAGGATGTATTTTCCCTCCTTGTACTTCTCGCTAGCTTCATACGCCTTGTCGTATTTCCAGCCCACACACTCATTACAGCGCTTACAGGTTATGTCTCTGACGATGTGGCGACCGGTCGTCATGTTTCTTTCTGAGGGGTCGCCTGGGAGGATATTGACAACGGTGCCGAAGAGATACGCTTTTCCGTGTTGGCCGCGGAAATTCTGTGAAGGGTTAGTTTGGGGTGCTGGAAAGGCTGGAGATGCTGGGGGGAGAAGAGGAAGGGGGAGAAGAGCGAGGATGTGATATCATGTGAGGATTGGGAGTTGGGAACTGTGCGGGGAAGGGAGGATGGACATAGGTATAGATACAGATACAGATATAGATATACTGAAGAAGAAACGCATAAGGGAAATAGAAGAAGAGGGAAAAAACGAACCCGTGAAATGATCTCCTCGTGCGTACTCAAATGTGTCTTGCAGCCCTTGCAGCCATATATCTTATTACTGGTTAGGTATGTATTATATGAAAGCCCCATGATTTCGTCTGCGACGGTATCTTTCTTCTTTTGTGAGATCTTTTCGTTCTTCTCTATCTTGCGGATCTGTTCGTGGGGGGAAGAGGAAAGTTTGTCAAGATGAGAAGGAGGGGAAGATGGGGGTATTCTCCAGATTTCGAGATTGTGTAGAGACCGAGGTGGGAATTTGATGCTATTCTTCTCTGCGAGCGACGAGTCAAGTTGGATTTAGGATGCAGAGAATCAATACGTGTAGAGGCGACGCAAATGCAGATAGAGATCGTATTTGGATCTGGATTTGGATTTGGATTTTATCTAGAAGGTTTCCAAAGCGGTCGGGTCCCGTCAGGCTTTGTTGTTTCTCGTCTTGGGTCGGAAATTACGTCAGGCGGTATGAACGTGTGTTTGCAGAGTTTCGATATGTGCATAGAATTCCAGAGGAGAAGAAGTCAAGTGTGCAATCCAATAGGTATGGAGGTATTCGCCGTGGAAATAGGTGAGATGGGCAAGTCAAATGTTGACGAGATGTTTGTCGGTTTGCCTGTCGTCAAAAGGCTTTATCGTCTCTTATCGCCTTATCCGAATGGCGGTGCTGGTGGATGGGATCGCGACATATATCGTTTAGCGTGAGGAGTAAAGTGAGATAAGTGAATGGGTGGAAGGATGCATCGGGGAATCAATCGATCAAATGACCTTTGAGCTGTTAATATAGATAGAGAAACACGAGCTAATGAATTAATTGGCTTTTGTATAAATCAGCTGAGTGATCCATCAATGACAGATGTTTGAGCATTTTTCCGAATGTTTGAGACCCTATCATTTATTTCTTTTACAATCATTTATTACATGCATATTAATATTAAATCATCTAGACGTTTCCTCGCTACACCCCTCATTCTGGGCGGTGATTAGATTAACAAGGGGGATGCAACCTCACTCTAAATTTCCAACACTCATAACCAAGCAAAGGATTGGGAAGTAAACAATCCAGTTCTCCAATAAAAGTCCTAACTAGTTTCTCGAGATTTCTCACAACATATACAGGCTCTTAGAACATCGCAGCACAAAGATTACAATGATGTATGAATGATGATTCGTCTAATCATATATGCATTCCGACTACGCTCACTAGCTACACAAGCTCACCAGAACCATGATCCCAATATCGAGCTAAATCAAATTCGTCGATTCCAACCCACGGTTATTCCATCAACCCCTAAGCTAAAATATACAATGAAGATCTACTTTCGTTTCCAAGCCACACCCATACCCATACTCCCGTGCACCGGTATTCCCTCCTACCAGGAGAAAGCTTCTTCCACAAAATCAATATTTCCGTTATACTGATGTTTTCTCACTGCGCTCCTCACGTCGTCACTCAACGCACCACTTCCACACACCGATACTCCCATCGCTCCTACTTGATTTTCCATTTCAATTTCCATCAGCGTCTCAATGTTTGGTCTACCAGGGAACATCTGTACGGTAGCCGATGGACTGTGAATTTCCTTTGTCGATCTTGGTCTACTGACGAATAACATAATTCTCAAAACTTCGCGACGTTTATCCATTGCGAGAATGGACGTCATCCATGGTCTAATCCATTCAAGATGTTCTGGCGATTGAATGGTCCAGACGAGAACAATTTTTCGGGCTGCGACAGTTCCATTTGCGTAGCCGGCAACGAGATCTCTCACGTGTGGGACTTGATGAGTGATACCGACTCCTCCGGCAAATAACATGACTGTGCCGTAAGAGTGCATCATATGCATTCCTCCGTATGGACCTTCAGCCCAACACTTGGTATAGAGTTTTCCATCTGGGGAAGCCTCGGCTTTCTTGAAAAGCTTCTCAGTAAATCCAGTTCGAGCTCGAATGACAAAGGACATGCTTGTCTTTTGCATAGCGAGGATATCTTGACGGTTCATGGCTAACTTCTCTTCGGATAAATCCTCGGCTTCTTCTGACCAAGCGACTGAGAATGGGTGAGATTGAAATAGTCCCACGGATGGCATGTAAAGATATGCGTGCTGGCCGGGCTTAAACTTCCATGGTCGTGCCATATCAACGGTAACGCGAACGGCATTTCCTGGAAGAGCTTCTACCAATGTTCGAGATCCACCCTTTCCGAAGTTGCGGTATGCAACTGTAAGTACTCTATAGGCGCGTTCAGCAACCCAAAGGATAATGGCTCCCCAGAGAAGTTTTATTTGTGGGAGGTCAGATAACTTCAAGTGGTAATAGATGCCGATGATGACAACAATGACCAGTGCGATGTGAAGATATTTGAAGGTCTCATATGCGGCATGGCGGATAGGCGAGCTGGCCTGGATCATGATCACAACAGCGGCGATCGTGGCCTACGAGTTTTTAGTACAAGTCTCAATAGTTTAGGTTTCAGAGACAACTTACGATAGCACCATACATTAGCATAGAACTTTTGCCAATCGCCGCCCAAACGGCAGACCAACCAGAGGCATAAACCTTGGAAGCAGCCCAAGCAGCAACATGGGCAATCATTTGAAGAGTTACGATTCTTCCAGTCCATCTGTGCAAAAGGTTGAAAGTATCAAAAGAACAGTTGAGCCAGTTGATCAAAGGATTGTTTCGGGCAGCCATAATGAAGAGGGGGATCTAAAAGATAATTAACACGTGATGGATATATCAACCCATCATTCTTCAAACCTACCATGTTAACGACGGCAAGGATACCGGTTCTATTCCTAAGTTGCTGCGCTACGGTAGCATATGACTGATCCCAGGTAATGCTAACAACACAGAAAGCAATGTTCGTTCCGAAATAAGCCAAGAGGAAGGCAAGTTGAAATCTGGTAGGCAGAGTACCAACGTTGATGGCTCTTCCCATTTGGATTTCCCTGTTATGTCTCTTGCTAAAGACAGGAGCATAAAGAACATGCTTCTTGAACTTCGCAAAACCGGAAGAAGGAACAGCGAAATATCTTTGCGTTTCGTTGTTGAGGGATGCCATGGTTCGAATGTATTTGACAGACTCCAAGACGACTCTCCAAACAACCATACCACCGATCAAAGACGCAAGAACAATAAAAATGTAATCATGAAAATCCTGGTTGAACATTGATGCTTTGGCTTTGATAGCCGCAGCGGCAGCGGCAGCAGCCTTTGCGGCGGGGGTGGTTGCTGTTGTTGAGGAACTTCCTGATGGTGCTTCACCAGCCACTATTTTGCCCATGGCGAGAACCGCCACAAATATCGAAGAGGAAAACATAATTGTGAAGAATATCTAAGGGATCTAGGCGTTGTATTTAGAGTATTCAGATCGACCTGATAAAGTATGTGATGATCGATCGATAGATGAGGTTTAATATACAACCCAGACCAGCATGAGGTGTAAAGTTGGAATGTCGAGGGGTGCCTTCGTTTGTAGTAGACGATCTTGCGTCGTTAGATATTTCGTAGGTGAATGAGCGAGCGGAGTAGGCGATAGATTCCGTGAATAACCAGATTCAAGACAAAAAAGGATCGATCGTCAAGAGTATCGAAATATCGAAAGATAGAAGGAAGGTAAAGTATGTTGAAGGAATGTAAATGAACAAAAAATGTTCAAAAAAGGCGTTATCCAGACGTCGATGAAGAAAAGATGTGTGTGTAAAAGGTAAAAGCTGAGAATAAGAAATCTAGAGAAGTCAAATTTGTGGAGGTGGTGGGAAGGAGATTGGAAATGAATAAAATGTTTTAAGTCTTGGCTTTTTCTTCGGAATGCCATTCCTAGTGAAATGGATGGGTACGATGGGTACATACCTTTCCTCTTGGATATGCACCGCGGGGAAAAATAAATGAATTTTATTTATTAACCCTGGGCGCTTCGAATAGAAAATATAAGATGTATTGATATTGGTAGGGTAGCGGGCAGCGGTAGATGTAGTGTGCCAGTGGGAATATCTAGTCAAAATAAGACAACCTTCTAGACAGAGTAGTCGAATCGAAATTGAGGGATTGAATAAGGAAAATAGAATCTAATTGCAGGAAAAACCAGCAGACAATAACTTCGGAGAAGGCGAAGATGAAGGATATCTCTAGATATGTACCGAGTAAGTTACAATGCCTAGATACTCTCTCTCTCTCTCTCTCTCTTTCTGTCTCTTTTCTTTTGTTACTAGCCAGGAGACCAGGGCGAAACGGAACTCAATATATCAAAAACCTAACCTTACAAACTCTTCTCTTCGACGTATAGAAAGAAGCTGGGAATTCACAATTCGAAATTGAACCATGGATGGATGGGTTACGTATGTAGAGTTTAGCAAGGATCAAAGCTGTGTTTGCCTCTTCCAATGTATGTTCAGGATTGGATGATGTGTGGACGGGGATTAACACACGCAGTACACTTCTCGTTTGGGCTACCGCTGCAAGGTACAGAAATTCTATGTCGATAGGCCTTGGCGACCTTGCAGAATTGAATTAGGTACAGTAGGTGTAACTTGTCTTGTGTATGGGGTCGATGATGATAGGGTTCTTGTGTCAAATCATGTTCTTCCTTTTGCCTTGAGAGTGTGTAAAGTTGTGAAAAGGGGAAAGTTGAAGCGAATATCATGCACACAGAAGGATAGTAAGAGGGCGATGAATGGAAAAATTATGGGGACGATGGATTGAGAATCACCTACAGCCCGCGATTGTCACAAAGATTAGCCTATCGTCTCATCTTTGATCGTGTCGTGGATACATACTTGGGTCTTGGTATGGGTCTACTATTAGGCTGCTTGTGGACGGTTCTTAAGGTAGAGAGGAATGGCCTTGGTCAGAAGATGGTGTGCATACGTATTTTGATGTAGCAAGTCTGAGGCTTCCTACCTGGCGATCGTGGACGGAATGGGCGAGAGACGGTTGAAGGTCTGATAGCTGGTCTCATGTCTAGATAGTAGACGATAGATAATGACAATGGCGAGAACGACTCAGTGGACATTGGATTTCTCGGCATAATTGTCGTGCTCTATTGTTGTTCACGATACACAGAATGTCGCGGGTATGGCAAGAAATTTCAACATGCAGATTTATATTGATTAATAGATGAATTGGTAGTATTGTATGTTCCCAAGTGTTGTGATACTTTGATAGGATGCAAGTGCCGAAGAGGGGGTGGTGACACAGGATCGATGGGATGGCAGTCATTTCTGTTGTTCGTTTCAATAGTCTCGAATTAGCTATCATGGTAGATGACGAAGTTGGCATTATCTGTGCCCAAGTAGACCCTTCATCTGTGGCTTAGTAGGTGTATTTATTGGCTGTCTACAACCACATCTCCCTACCGTGTTTACCTACAAACGAAAGGTCTTCAACTTCCTGGCGACCACTCAAAGAAGATTGAGAGAAAGGTTAGCAACACATACAGAGTAGATACTGATTGGCTCAAAAGAGTTCGTAGATCGGGGGGTATAATCCGATCAAGTAGATGTGGAGATTTTGCGTTGCGTTTGGCGTTTCAGAATTTCATAAATATATGCAGAAGCGAAAGGGGAAGAGAAGGACGTGCTCAGAACAGGGGTTCGGTACCGAAAATTAAGGGAGTCAGCAGTCAAACAAAAAAGAATGTATCTAGAGAGGGTGTGTAGCTGAAGAGGAAGAATAAGCAATCGTCGCAGTAAGAACTTTCTTATTAAGCCCCTCCATTGGATAGATAATTCTTCAAGTAGAGAGGCACAATACATGGTAGTGTCCCAGCGATATTACTCTGTGAAAGAATGGTACCCTATTAGATTAGCTCATGCTGGCCCTAATGTTGGTGGATTACCAGCTTGGCGATGATGAGGATTAAACATCCCGAATGGTCCCTTGCAGTCTCCAAAGATTGCAGGTTGACAAATTACATCAGTAGAGTATCTCTCAGCGCCAAGAGTATCCTCCAGGATTTCGTGGGAATATCGCGATGGAGGCCAGAAAAGGCTATCCGTAGGATGAGCCCCTACATAGCCTTGTAGGTCGTCTGTACGATACGTCTGTCGAAGAAAAGATCTAGAGTCCAGAATTCGAGAGTTGGTGATGCAATAAATAGTCGTGATAACCATTCAGGTGGTGAACGGGTCGGTCCATCGTCCTTACAATGTACATAACGGTAGTACCATACCAACAATTAGCTTTAAGAGATCATAATCTTTTCGCGCATACATTAATGCTCAAATTCTAGATCACCAATAATGCACGCCAATCTTTACAATTTCGCAATCACGCATAAAAGTTTCCTTCCTCCAGAAACCTTCATGTACCACCGCATACGAAAACCCTAATTGCCTCTTCCTCTGCCCCCTTCATAGAAAATTAGAAATCCCTACGGACTCACAAGTCACCAGGCAAAACAAACGACTAATCGCCGATACATAGTAGCATCGCATTGCAAAGATCCTTTCGTTCTGTAAGCCTCACTGCGATTAGACATCATTCCATATTTATATATTTGTAATCCAGTCGAACAGGTCAGCTTGCAACTCCCATGAGATCATCTAAGCCATCTGTGCTATCAACGATGCATCGCAGCACGATCTACAAAACAACAGAAGCCAAAAGTAAAACATTACTGCTTCCCAAACTTCCACAATACATCATTCATCGTATACTAAGTTTCCTTTCTAGAAATTAACATGCAGCAGCTGCAGCAGTGCATGCTCCAAAAGGCAACACACACCGTAAACAAACAAACAAGCACCACATCTGAACTCATTTAGGAATCTCATTTCGAACCCTAACTCCGTGAAGCCAGGGAAGTCCATACAACGACCCTGTCAACATGTTTCAGCAAAATGAAATTTTATTCCTTGTCGACGATATCATCACATATCCTTATCCCAACGCAATACGAACTGTAAAATCTTGAAATTTAATATATTTGAATTTCGTCCGTACCTAGGTGCTGGGTAGGTAAACGTTCTCGAACTCTGCACTCCGTGCGGAGTTCTTTTTCTCCGTCGAAAACATATCATGTGTGTAGTCTAGGTCAACATAACAACAACAGCAACAAGTATTTTACTACCTACCTACCTACCTACCTGTACATACGATATAAGCATGTAAATTGACATACTCTTCTGCCCATCGGTCCCGAAAGCAAGTATGACCTCCAATATCCCGTGACAAGGAAAACTCCTCCCTACCTTCATATGGATGAAACCTGCTCTCCAACATCCACCCATCAAATAAACAATACTCTCATCCTTCCCCCTCCACAAACCCCGACACTCCCACCGTTTTTACTTCCCAAGCCAACATGACAGCAATGACAAATGACAAGCGCTGCAGTCCTTGCCGTCTCAAGCCCTAGTCTGAATTTGACATGTACATTCCACTCTACTTCGTACAAAAAGGTAAGCATTCAGCAACTGCGCAGTACAATACATCATCAATGCTCAGTGGTAAATCAAGTTCCGTATACCAAGATTCGATAGCGTCTGCATGGATACCGTATCGAGCGGAGGCTGTGGAGCGCTCGCAGTTTCCTTTCATAATTACATACCTGCTGGAGACAATAATGGAGACAGCGAAACGGATAATGGATACATGGCTAGAAATAGAACATAACACTGGGGCAACTTACAAAAATACTCCATTAGCGTATAAGGCAGCTGTATTTCGAGAGTGGATTGAAGAGGTCCTAGAATACCTACACGCTCTGTGATTCAATTTTTACGGAAACAAAGATGGGAGAGATTTCCATATTAAATATATCTCGGAGCAGGTCGCCCGCTCACCACTCATAATATTAGCGGAAGAAGTCCCGAAAGAGCCTCCTCTGCATCGATAAATAGGTTATATACTAGATGAGAGATGTATGCAGCATGATGTATCAATTCAGCTCACGAATTCACAGACAGATGACGAAAAAAGCCTTCCTATGTATTGCATAGGCTTGTACTAGAGTATTACAATATGCCAGAAAATAGTTGTGTTTCCAACATTGACATTGAAACATCCAAATCGCAAATATCCTTCGAGGCTCCAGCCAAAGTTACGCTTTGTCAAATGACGCGTAACGCATTCCTTAACACCAATTGTACACAAGATAAACTGAGCATAGTACCCAAATCACGATGATCTTTCTGATCATTAAAGATCAGGTAAATCCAACCGTCCATATCCACGTGCGCCAAGCCCCCTCAGACATCTATGCTTTCATGCCCCCCTACGCATGCGAATATTTTTTCATACATCAATCGTCGCATCGTCGTCCCATGGAGGATTCGTATTGTCTTTTGGCAACAATACCCGTGTTCTAGCAATCTGATGATCTAATTGCAAAATGATCGTCTCATTATATGCAGAGCATGAACGTTGCTGATGTCACAGCTTCTTCCATTGAAACTCCACGATACACTTTCTCCAAAACTCCTTAATAGTTAATAAATTGGTAAGAGTAGTCACCGTCTGCTCTGTTGTTCCGTCAATCCATAGTCATTGCATGAAACATCATCGTCTCGAGAGGCAATAATTCCCCATTTAGCTATATAGAGATATAGCCGATGTGTATGCCATCTCACATACCCAATTCATCCTCACTGAGTGACGATTGCCCTCTGGTGGGTAAATTCTCTTTTTGTCGCTTCGAATTGACTGATTTTGATCGACCTCGAGGTGCCGCGTTTCCGAGATCTTTCAAAACACGACGGTTTTCTGATGATCCATGGTTGAAGCTGAGCTCATCATCACTGCTATTGTTGTGGGAGGTGCCTAAGGATGCGGCGTTCCCTCTGCGTGTTCCCATTTGAGTTCCTGGTGGTGCTTTCATTTCTGGCTCGGTAGATTGTTCATGCTCATTACCATCACGTTTCCTCTTTGTCCCTCGGCTTAATCGCATAGCGCGTCGTGAACGGACAATTGAAGGCGATTCAAGCTCGACTTCTTCGTTCTCAAAGTCGGTGGTCATGCCTTTGGTTTTTTTGGTATTGGTGGCAGGTGTTGTTGTTACCCAAGAGCTTATACCTTCTTCCCACCTAAAGTTTGTCGATTCACGGTGAGCCTCTGTGCTCGCCGAATCAGGCTTTTTGTGGTCACCTGCATGAAGCTCGCTATCCATAGACTCCGCGTAGTCGAGGTATTTTTGGCCCGGTGTCACTCGTGCGAAGGCAAATGCGCTATCCACTACAATCCCATCCCAGATAGTCCTCGCCTTCAGATCTCTACCTGTGCTCACTTTTTTGAGTCTTCGATGTATATACTGGAGATATTCAAAACCAGAGGTAGAAGCCCCTTTTCCACAACAACGAGCCACTGAAGATAAAAACTTAACAGCCTCGTCGTAGGCAGACAGCGGCTTCTGGACAAATGAAAAAAGAACTTCATCATTTGACTTTGTATTCCCAGCTTCTTTTACACACGTCTCGTACAGAGAGTCGATAATGAAATCTGGGATCTCATCTGCATTAGGCTCAGTCACTAGACATGCCAGGGAAAAAATGGAACATTTGAGAGTAGTTTCCTTATCATTACGCCTAACGGTCTCGAGACAATCTTTCAAAAGCTTGAAATGAGTACCGCTAATGATGGCGAAGTGATCAAACTCCTGTATTTCATGTGCAGTAAAATATCCCAGCGGTGTATCCTTCGCCACCGGCAATTCTCCAGCAGTCTCATTGTCGAGCATGGATTCAGATATTGCCCACTCGTCTTCGTCTTCAAGTTCCTCTCCATCCCTACTAAGGAGTATGATAGATGTAATCGTTGTCAGCACGCTTAACAATGTTGATCTGCATATTTCATAGAAGCTCGTATCCGACGAGGAGTCGGGCAGTGACACGTAGTCTACAAGGCGTGGTAGCACGGCATCCATGAGCATCGTAGCATCTGTTCTCGCATGATTCAATGATAAATCCTGCATCAAACCAGTCCAAACCGGGGCAAATGCTGATGTTGCTACCCATGGGAGCGGAAGGTTCCCACGCTGAATTAACATGGAGAATTGCCGATACACAAACCCTGTACGAACTGTCTTTTCGACGAAGCTACGAAGCGTTGCCAGTGGCCCAGGCAACGCATGATTATGAGCTCTTGGGTTTGGAGCAGGAGACTTATATACTGAAAGTAGACTTGAAAGTAATAGTTCTGCTTCGTCGTAATCTCCTGAATATATACAAAGATCGACGAGTAGTTCACTAAAATTGGGTTCCAAAAGACCTTCCAAGATTGCATCGCAAACAATCTGAACACCATGAGGTCGAACCACATTTCGAAGTTGTTTCCAGCCTCGCCCAGATACTTCAAACTCCCTCTCGAGTCCATAGTAAGTCTCTGTAGAAACATCCCTCTTTTCAATGGCCAAGTAAGAACCTACATTTTTGATCTCACTAGATAGCAGCTTTTCCTCCGTAGTAATATACTTTGGTACTGTTGCAAGGCACATGGATAGCAATGATTTGGGTCCTCTTCTATGATCCTTATGTGTAGTAGAACGTGTTGCCTTTAGTAATGCATCAAGGCCATTATAAATACCTTCAAGAGTTTGAAAGCTAGCAATACTCATGGTAGCCCGCATTTTGTTCAAAATTTGAGCGCTATTACCTGTTGGGCGAGCGCGGATTGGCGCATCCGTAGCTAGAATAGACTTTGGCCTCACCCGCTGGCAATCCTCAGGAACATTCCATATTGGGAGATAGGGTGGGGTGGTTTGTCTCCACGGTGCAGATGGTCTCCATGCTCGATTGAGCACTGGCGTTGGAACTACAATGTCTTCAGTTGGGTACTCCAAGCTCGCATTTGATGGCATGGGGAGAGGAGGCTCTAAGAAGCTGCGATATTGCCCCAGTCCTCTGGCGTCTCTTCTTTTAGAGGTTGATTTCCCGCTGTATCTCATCCCGACCCTCTTTCGAACACCCCATATTGAATCGTCTGATGCCTCGCTGCTGTAATCAGAGAGCGGTTTGCCCTTTTTAGGCTGCGCATTTACACAGTTGACGAAGCTCTGTTTGTTTTTACGCAGAGTTGCAATTCGGGAGTTTAATGGTCGTAATAAACGATTGCATCGAGCCGCAGTCCAATCCTTTTCAGCATCTTGCTCAAGTCGGCCGTGATTCAATGTCGATTCTTTGCGTCGCACTGGAGTGAAAGTGAAACTATTGGAGACGCTTCCCGATCCCATTCCCAGAGGAGCACCCCCTTCCTCCATGACATTAACCTATAGCCTGAATCATTAATTTAACTTAGCCCCCGCCAAAGAAGTGGAGATCAAGCATACTGATTCTTATTGCGTTCGGCGTATTGATTGGACTCTGCGCGATATGGGATAGGACAGAATCGTAGCAAATCACTAAGTTCTATAGAAGAATGCAAGAGGCAATAGCATAGAGAATGGATCTATATCAATACTTAATAGCAAAAGAAATTAGGAATTGTATGCAATAAGAAAGGTAAGGTTGATGCTGTTTGATGTTGATGTTGATGTTTTGCGGAGAGAGAATTGAATGCTCGCCATATGTAGTGAACGAATGCCGATGGTTGTTGCGGTGGTGATGTCAGCAAGGATGGTCACAATACTGGTACGGGCCGGGTTTTTCCGCCCAGTCAACTAAATTTTGTACTTTCCCTTTTGGATTTGAAGAAAATGGAATAAATTTATTCTTCACTTGCATATAATTCATCCAGAACAGAAAGAGGGGTTTTTTTTCTTTTCTCTCGACACTCTATTTGTACAACAAAATCAACCAAAGTCTTTTTGAATTCCTGCCATTTCTTGTGTTGGAATATCGATTTGTACCTTCTTCTCTTATTATTGTATTATACCTACTTATAAGAGAGCTTTTCAAGGTACAAAATGGCTGTAAACAATGAGGTCAACAACGCTGCTTCTGGTAAGCCACCCCAAGCACTTTATAGAACTCGAAAAGCACCTCGGAAATGCATATGTGCTCAAGTTTTACTTCCAATTGGTCTTGCCATTTCAATGTATGCCCTATTATGAGTCATCTGCTAACATTCAATGTCTCTAGAAACCCCTACCGATGTTTCAAGCAGCTCGCAAAAGCTTGCCACGGAAGAGACTGCCTTAACTAATGGTGCTGACCATGAAGAAGAAGATGGTGGGGAAGCGGGCGGTGAAGGTAGGATCAGTTGGCAGTTTAAAGACTTATCCAGATTTTATGCTAATGCGAGAACACAGTCTTTCAATTGACTGTGGTGCTTCCCCGCGAGCCCCATAAAATTCAGATCATCGTGAGTGCAGCCCCCTCATAACATTTGCAGATCCAATGCTCAGACAGCTAGGTCTCTTCTCAAGAAGCTATACACGATGTTCGACAGTCAATAATCGAGCTGCCCGGAACCTTCCAGTACTCGTGTTTCCATCTCGAGCACAAGGGAGAGAGAATAAACGACTTCGTTCAGATATCAGAGGTCCCTGGCTTAACAGCGGACTCAGAAATACACTTGGTCGAGGACCCGTATACGGAGAAGGAGGCAAGAATACATATTATTAGAGTACGGGAGCTCATTGGTGCTGCCGGGGATCGTACCGATACCTTGAATGGTATTATCTCAGGAGCTTCGTTGCTTGATTCGGTTACATCAAAGGAATCTAGTCAAAATGGCACGAGTACAGCTCCGTCACATCCAATGGTTGGATTTGACTTCCAAGGTTCCGGCAATCTCTCGACCCTTCTACCAAGAGCACAAGAGCCAGGGCCAAAAACTGTCAAGTCAATTTCAGTCTCTCCTTGGAACCCCCCACCTTACCATCTTAGACAGAAGGGACACCTGCTCTATCTACAGGTCACTACAAACGAGGGGGAGCAGTTCCAGATCACATCTCACGTATCTGGCTTCTACGTGAACAAATCCTCAACGGGCAAATTTGACCCATCGCCAAAATCTGCGCCAAAAGCCCATTCCGCGCACTCACTTTTAGCACTCCTCAGTGATTTGTCTCCATCATTTGAGGAATCCTTCAAGGGCCTTCAGGAATATAACAACGCCAAGGAACCTTTGGCCACATTCCAAATCACAAATGCAACTCCCTCAAACCCTTGGATTGTGCCATCAGCAACCGCTCCCCTTGTTGCGCATCAAGCTGATATCACCCGCACCCAGGAAAATTATCTAATTGCTGGTATTGAGAACAGCGAAACTTTGCGAGATTGGAATGAAGAATTCCAGTCTACTAGGGAACTGCCAAAAGACACTGTTCAGGATCGTGTATTCCGGGAACGATTGACTTCCAAGTTATTCGCCGATTACAACGATGCCGCAGCTCGTGGTGCGATTCTAGTCGCTAGAGGTGAAATAGCCCCTCTTAACCCAACTGAAGGCAAAGATGCTCAAATTTTCGTATACAACAACGTTTTCTTTTCCTTTGGAGCCGACGGTGTGGGTACTTTTGCCTCGGAGGGTGGTGACGAGGCCGCTAGAGCAGCAGTAGGCAAGGATGTTATGGGAGTCCGCATGGTCAACCAATTGGATATCGACGGCTTGTTTACACCAGGAACCGTAGTTGTTGACTATCTTGGAAAGCGTATTGTTGGACAAAGTATTGTGCCAGGAATATTCAAACAACGCGACCCAGGCGAGAACCAAATCGATTATGGTGCAGTAGATGGTAAGGATATTGTCGCATCGGATGAGAAGTTTGTGTCTGTTTTCGAGAAGCTTTCCAAAGCCTTGAAAGTCAAAAAGCATGCAGTTTGGGACAAAGATGCAAAGCGTCATGATCTTGAAGGCAGTATCGAAACTAAGGGTCTTTTGGGTACTGACGGAAGAAAGTATGTTCTTGATTTGTACAGAGTTACCCCATTGGATATTACTTGGATGGAGGAAGTTGGTACCGCACTTGACAGCCCCAAGGAGGCTGATGCAGCGAGTGAATCCGCATATCCACATCGCATGACAGTTATTCGACCCGAATTAGTCGAAGCTTACTGGAAGGTCAAGATGCGCGAATGGGTGAACGGCGAATTGGAACGTAAGCGCCAGGCTCAGAAAGCCGTTGAGCCTGCTGCCGAAGGAAAGGAAATCGAAGCTGCAACTGAGGCATCGGAGCCAGCTAAAAGCGAGGAACCAACCGAGAATGGCGAATTGGCCAAGAAAAGCGAATCAGATGAGGCTGCAGAACCCAGCAAGCCTGATCAAGAAAGAATCGACATTGGCGATTTCAAGTTTGCATTAAACCCAGATGCTTTCAGTGGACAGCAGCCACAAACTGATGAAGAGAAGACCGAATTTGCCGAGGATGAACAACAAGTTCGATTAGTTTGTGAATTCCTGCGCAAGACAGTGTTACCTGAACTTGTGAAGGATCTCAAGGAAGGCGATGTTGGTTTCCCTATGGATGGACAGTCTTTGAGCAGGCTCCTTCATAAGCGCGGTATCAATCTCAGATACCTCGGTCAAGTTGCTACTCTTGCGGATGGCAAGAGACTTGAATCTCTACGAATTCTGGCGGTTCAAGAGATGGTGTCAAGAGCATTCAAGCATGTTGCTGGCAATTATCTTCGTTACCTCCCTATTCCTTTGACGAGCTCATGTATTGCCCATCTGCTCAATTGCTTGCTCGGCACAGATTTGAACGCAGCTCCAAAACCAGATGTGGATGAGGCCATAGCTGCGCTTTATCCAGAGGCAGATTTGAAATTCAAGGAGGTTACCCCAGAGAGTCTTAAACAAGAGATTGAAGGTCAAGTTCTTCGTCGCTTCCGCTACACCCTAGACTCTACATGGACTGCAGGTATCAAGCATTTGCAACTTCTTCGCGAAGTTTCCTTGAAGCTTGGTATTCAATTGGAGATGAAGCCTTATCATTTCACAAAGCAATCACAGACTGAATCAGCAGCAGCTCCACCGGCAACTAATGGTGAGGCCACAAAGGAAGCGGCCCCCACTGGAAAGAGCACCAACGGCAAGAAGAAGAAGAAGAATGCCCGTGAAGCCTCTCCTGCTGCTGTTGTATCTGCAAATGCCGCATCGCCTGTCACCTTCAACCCAGATGATATCCTTAACACTGTCCCAGTCATCAAAGAAGCGTCTCCAAGAAGCTCCCTTGCAGAAGAAGCTTTGGAAGCTGGTCGTATTTCTCTTCTACAAGACCAAAAGAAGTTGGGTCAAGAATTACTCTTGGAATCTTTGTCATTACACGAGCAGATCTATGGTATCCTGCACCCTGAAGTGGCGAGAGTATATAACTCCTTGTCGATGCTCTATTATCAACTCGACGAGAAGGAGGCTGCTATGGAACTCGCCCGCAAGGCTGTCATAGTTTCCGAGAGAACATTAGGTGTTGACAATGCTGAGACACTTTTGAACTATCTCAATCTTGGACTCATTGCACACGCAAGTGGAGAGACCAAGTTGGCTTTGACATACATCAAGCACGCTTTGGATTTGTGGAAGGTCGTCTATGGTCCAAATCATCCTGACTCTATCACAACAATCAACAACGCTGCAGTCATGCTGCAACACTTGAAGGAGTATCACGATTCTCGCACATGGTTTGAAGCATCCCTCAAGATTTGTGAAGAGGTTTACGGAAAGCATTCTATTAATGCTGCAACTTTACTCTTCCAATTGGCTCAAGCTTTGGCATTGGACCAAGACTCCAAGTCCGCCGTCAATCGTATGCGCGAGTCTTACAACATCTTCCTTACCGAGTTAGGTGCAGAAGATAAGAACACCAAGGAAGCTGAGAAATGGCTTGAACAGCTTACTCAAAATGCTGTGTCGATTGCCAAGCACGCAAAGGATGTCCAAGCCCGCAGAAACAGAGGAATTCGAGTCTCTCCCCGCGTCACTCTTGGACAGACTCAAGTCCAACCCCAAATTGGCCAGACTGTTGAGGCTGCTGCTGGTCGAGACACTCCTAGGGGACTCGATTCGCGAAGCATCGATGAGCTTCTCAAATTCATTGAAGGAAGCGACCAAAGCAACCAAAATAAGAAACGACCTGGACGAAGCAACCCAAAACGACGAGGAGGTGCTGCAGCCACCGCCGGTAAATAAGGCATAGGGTCGGAGTATAAAATCTGCAATTTAGCATTGGGCGGCGTAAAAGTTATCAAAATTCATTTCTGCAAGCAATGTATCAACAATCCGTTTTCATTTACCTCTTTCACACACTCGGGAGTGGAATTGGCTGGTTAGCATTTACGTGTCTATGTTTTACGACCCGTTTTGATGTATAAACTGAATAGCCCATGGGATATTAGGGGTAATGGGCAGTTGTACATTCATGTATCATGATTTAAGACGCATTACGGAACCAAAAAAAGACATCTTCTCTCCTTCATTATATAGACGCTGACGTTCGAATGCTTTTCTTAGCATGTGGTGATTCTTGACACCGGTGTGTACTATACATCATCCATCAGATGTGCCAATGGATGATTCATACGTTACTTACATGACAATACTATTGAGCCAAACTTGCTGTTGTAGACTTCGTGCACTTTATGACATGTCCATAGATAGACACCTCGTAGTAACTGATGATTGAGTTGCTGGCTTGATTCAGAAAATGATCTTGTGATGGAAAGCAGGGAAGTGAGGTTCCGATAGTCATCGGCTAAACCAAAAACCGTCACCGCCCGAGTTCTCCTTCCTTAAGCTCCAGCCTTCAACCTAGCTCCTAATCGTGCCCCAATAGATACGAGACAAAGAGTAATCAACCTCACCACGGATTATACAAATACAAGTATATCGGATTCTGATCTTTATTTATTTCACTGCATTGCAACATAAGAACAACAGATCGGTGCATGCCAATTTACGATTAGTTGTGGTTTTGTTAGACTATATGGTTCCTTGACCTAGATACACCTACGCCTCCGCCGGTCTGTCCATCACATATCGTCAAGATGGCGATCAGCCCCAAAATACTCATACCGTTCCTGGTAGCCATGATGCTGGTTACGGGAGTCTGCAATACACTTCTCACAAAATATCAAGTCAGTATACGCTTCGAGTCTGTTTCTGTTATCTGCTAACCATAAGCCAGGACAATGTTTGCGTCCGGAATTGCGACAATCCCGATCCCAAGAAACGAGCGTTATTCGAACAGCCGGTCATACAAACGGCTCAAATGTTCATTGGAGAAATGGGCTGCTGGCTATTTGTTGGCGCACTTTCTCTTTATCGCCGCTATGTCGCAAAGAACCTAAAGCCTGAAGAGAATGGTTATGAAGCAGTTGATACAAATGAAGGAGAGGCCGCAGATAACGATGGGGCGAGCATCTTAACAACTTCGACTGCAAAGGCGATGGATTTGGACGAAAACAGGTTACCATTGGTGGGATGGAGAGTGCTATTGTTAGCATTGCCGGCTATCTGTGATATCTGTGGAACAACTTTGAGTGAGTAGTCTACGCTCCGGACATTTGATCAATCAGCATTTGCATCCACAAGGCACATTTACCATACTGTTACTAACAGCACTTCTTAGTGAACGTCGGTCTCTTGTTTGTAGTCCCCTCAATTTACCAAATGACTCGAGGAGCTTTGGTGCTCTTTGTTGGAGTTTTCAGTGTACTCTTTTTGAAAAGAAGGCTTCACTTATTTCAGTGGTTTGCTTTGGTGACCGTTGTCCTTGGAGTCGCTGTTGTTGGTCTGGCTGGAGCTCTCTACCAGGATGACAAAGCTGCGCCGTCTTCAACAGCGCTTGTACACGACGCACTAAAGCTAGCCGCAAGAGAAGCCAGAACTCCAGAAGCCCTACGCGCTATTATTGGCGTGTTTTTAATTGCGGGCGCTCAAATATTTACTGCTTCTCAATTTGTTTTGGAGGAATACATTCTGGAAAATTATGCTCTGGAACCTCTCAAAGTTGTAGGCTGGGAGGGTCTTTTCGGGTTTGGGGTTACGATTTTTGGTATGATCGTACTCCATCTTGCAGTCGGTAGAACCACAGCGGGAAGATATGGATACTTCGATCTTGTTGAAGGATGGAGACAAATCACACACTACAAAGCCATTGGAGTCTCAAGTGTGCTTATCATGATTAGCATCGGGTAATTCTCCTCAATTTCTACTTATCTCTTCTGTTTCGCTAACCTGTATAGTGGATTCAACTTCTTTGGACTTTCTGTAACCAGAACAGTCAGTGCCACATCTAGATCCACCATTGACACTTGTCGTACACTCTTTATTTGGATTGTATCACTATTTCTGGGATGGGAAACTTTCAAGTGGTTGCAAGTTCTTGGCTTCGTGTTACTCGTGTACGGAACTTTCTTGTTCAACGACCTTGTCCGACCTCCTTTGAAGTCTTGCATCGTTCGTGATGTGGATGAGCTCTTGCCGTAAGTTCAATTGAATCTCTCATACCCGTCGTTAGATCTTGTCTGGAATTCCTCTTCTTTGTCACGTGTTGTTGCAACTCTAATTGGTACCCGTGAATGTTTTTCTGTATGGGTAATTGCTGATTCGCGGATTTAGAGAAGAACCTATTGAACATATGTAAATGCTTTTAGGAGCCGCACGGGGAGCTGTGTACAGTAGGAGCCTTATTCGGAGAGAACAGCATATGGGAGAGAACTAAGAGAATAGTAAGGGATCAAGTAAGGGATAGAATCGATATTGATAAATTGCAATGGGAAGTATGCGCGCATCTTGGTTGGTATCGGATAATGACGATTTGGGTTGGAGCATTGGTTGGAGGCGCAAATGGCGTTCAGGGTTCATATGCATGTAAGCTTGTATGTAAGCCTCAAATTTGTAAAAAATTTAAACCCCAAAAAATTGTTGAACACTGGATAGATAATCTATCTGCACGAGAGATTGGGATTGGAACGTGACAATGACTACAAAAATCTATCCATGCCGTTACCTTGAGGCATATTTTCGGATGCAGTGGGCTGGATCAGGTGAGCCGCGGGCATCGCCTCAATCTCACGGTTATATGTACTGTAACTTTCTTCGCTCTAAGAGGCTCGCGTACTATTTATTACTATCCCACTTCTTATTTGTGTGGTGCGATGGAATGGTTGGGGTTGGGGTTGGGGTTTGTTCTACCTAGGTTTACTTAGGAAGGAGGAAAGAGGAAGGAGGGGAGTTTGTGCTGGAAGATGGAAATCAGTTGATTACCTAGGTAGTGTTTGAGTTTAATTTGATTTTGATTTTGATTTTGATTTGGGAGAGGTAGGGAGATAATGGATGGCGTGCGATGGGATGGGATGGGCCATGGTGTATCGTGTGTGTGGTACGTGGTATGATGGTTAAGGGGAGTTGGCTTATAGTAGATAGGGAGGACCTAGGTAGATGGATTGGGTTTGTTTGTTGAGTTGGCTACTTTGAAAGTTGCTGCAGTATCATGTATCGATCTAATCTGGAATGAATATTATACACACACACACACACACACACACACATACATGTCTACATACACATCTGGATCCAAGGCAGAAAGAATGAAAGAGCGGACGAAAGCAAAAGCAGAAAAGCAATCGGCAGATGGACCGAATGCTTACGGTTGTGATGACCCGTCTTGTGAGGGCAAGGGATTGGCTTGTCCGACGTTGCTCTCGAGTTATCCGAAGCTGCAGATTCATGGGTTGGGCTGGCGTTGATTGGATTGGGGGATGGGCGGTGCGTGCGTGCGGCTCATGGTGGTGCACTGTGAGGGATGGGTGGGAGGGTGCTGGTTTTAGCCGCATGCTGGGTGTGGGTGTGGGTGTGGGTGGGTATGGGTATGGGTGGTTTGGATGTATGCTATTGATTGATTTGAGTGTACTTGAGCTTGTTGCAGGTCGGTAGGTGAAAGAGTGGGAGAGAAGGGAAGGGGTGTTTTTGTATTTTGTGTGGATGGATGGATGGCTGGATGGACGGATGGAAGTTTAGAAGTTTGAGGATGAATAAGTTGGATTAGATTGGATTGGGGGATTGGATGAATGGTTGAGGGGTTGAGGTTGGGGTGCGGGGTTGGGTGATAGGTTATATATGTCATATGTTATATGTTATACCTCATACATTCTTGTTTGTGTGGTATTTACCTCAAGGGGTGAGACTGGAGGGGTCGGATGGCTTCGCAATTGTCAAGTGAGATTACGGTAGAGGAGTGGAAGTTTCATCGACTAGAAGCTTTATGCTGAGGCGAGAGAACGGTTTCTAAACGGTGAGCATTCAACACGGATGAATAGATGGGAGATGAGAATGTGGGAGAGGGAGAGGGATGGATAGCATGGGATTATGAGTAGTTTCGAAATTCAATGTAACGGTGAATCACATTAATTTCCATTCGTCTTCATGTTCGTTCGTCTTGGTATCACGGTTGATGCTGCATGTATGTATGTATGTGCTTATTACTCGCCAGGCTAGATATTTCTGAAGTTTGACCCAAGTTAACCTTGACAGAATGAAGCATTTTCATTTGTGACTAGCCCCCCCCTGGTGCCAAAAACCAAGACAAGTACAGCCTCAATTCTCGAACTTAGCAAGAGCCGTCAATCCCTAGTTGCAGTTTTCTAATCTAATTGGGCAAGTCTTTCCACGCAGGAAATTTCAAGTCTGCTTGGCCATGTACTACTCTGCTCGCACTCATTGCCCACTTGCGAATCTAGTTCGAGGAGAGGGGGCAGGGAGGGCAGAGAGGGCAGAGAGGGCAAAAAGATAGACCCTGCCATCAATGACCGTTTTATCTTTCTTCTTTTCTTTTTCCCTCGTCTCTTCTCGGCAAACGAACACTACGATGCGGCGCTCTTCAGCGGCGCAAACCATAATGCTACCCTACCCACCTATGAGGATAAGCCACACATACACCACGCCTACTTGAGTGAGGTACATGAGCATGATATTAACATTGCGATGTATTCAGAGTAGCATGTATGTATTGACTAATATACTCGGCCAGACTTCCGAGGCATACGACATGTGCTCTAGATCCCCCCCAAGTCCATGGGGTGCTCTAGTGACGGCCATCCCGAACAACCTTACATAGGTTACGGAGGAGACACGGAAGAATACTGATTGATATATGGCTATCTATCTGAACGGGACCATTGCCCTATACAAGTGTCGATCTCTTGTCGAGTTCCACCTGGATATTGGAAACCATTGGTTAATCATCTACCGGCTCGCCCTGCCTTCTTTGCGATGTAGGGGTACAGAGAATGCGAAAGCTTTCATAAATAGATGCCGAGTTCTTTGGATCAAATTAGATTACATGAGGAGGTACTTGACGATTCACGTGCCAATGCTTCTTGTCCTATTGCCGTCGCTCTACGCTCCTTTCTAATCATATCTCCTCGAGTCGAACATGTTGTCCTGGCGTGTGTATACATGGGTCGAGCGAAAGATACTCCGCATTTCGAACCTTTCCATGGATCGTCTCTTGCTGGCCGCAGATATGGTTTGATAGATTTGACAGCTACCACACTACCACACTACCACCTGCTACACTACCACTCTACCTAGGTACACTATGCGTATTCCAAAACAACCCCAGAGAAATCTGAAATCTGAAATTAGAAACTGCTCGACCGCTTTGCCGGTCAGTACGCCAGAGGATGCCCGAGTAGCATATGTATAGATGTAGGTATGCAGGCAGGGCAGTGACAATGTACGTACGCAGCACTTACAAAAAAGCTGTGTCGTACTACTACTAATCTGCTCTGTTTCTTCATGCTGGATAAGAAAGCACCTGCTCAAGGTATATTCGGACCCAGATCCATATCTATTCCAATTCACCCACCCACCCACTCAGATACACAAACCCACCCACGGCCAGATAAAAGATAAAAAAAACCAAACCCAAAAAATCCAGATTCCCCCCTCATTTGTTTCCTGGGGAAGGAAGGAGTTCACCGCACCGCTACTCTCACATTTGTCTATACACTTGTCTCTCTTGCCGTCTAATGCTGTCTTGCCTTGTCTAGTCTGCTTTTGATATTTGACGTTTGACATTTGACATCTAGCAAGCCATTCTCGTAGACTTCCCTTTTTCCATCGTGTTCTACACACACACACACACACACACACACACACACACCTACACTCTTGACAAATTTTCATGTTAGAACGTGCTCGTATTATGCAATTTTTACCAAAATAGTGCAAATTGGACGTTAAAGCGTTAAAGAGGGGATTCTGGGGCTCCAGATTTGCGCTAATTCTACGGTCGTCTGAAGTAATCAACGAACTTGGCTGGTGGCTCATGGGCAGATCTACCGGACCTTCTATACAGATCTCACACGCACGCTTCACTTTATTCTTCCCTCAACCATATACATACTATTTTGCCCATATTTTATACTCTAATTTCCTTTTGCCTCTTTTATAATTTCACTGTGTATATTTTATTATCTGCCCGAGGTCAGCAAGATCATTAATCGGCTGCGCGTTTCCGGGAAGGTACGATTAGAAGCTCGCGCAATATAATCGCAGCCCTGGAAGTCAAATTATCCTTTGCAAGAACGAGCCCACCAGTCCTATAAACGATTCGAGCCTCGGCCCTCACTTCCTGCGAATCCGTCATTCCATTCGCTACTCGGATTGTTCATGCAATCCTATTTGCATGGTCTAGCTAGAACCTCTACTGCGCTCGAGTCAATCTGCACCTGCATGCCTTGTATGCTATGAATCTCTGCCTGGCAGTTCAATGTATGCGATACGTTTAGTGGCTCAATGGAACTATGACCGAGATCGCAGATACCTACTTTGATCCCGATGACGTCGGTCCGCGCGACAGTCCTATATTAAAAGCGATGCACATTAATATCAGACCCTCTCCTCCCCCAGAGGTTCATCCGCCTCCTCCCATCAGTCCCGAAGCCGGTCCGGACGGACGCAGAGGTGAGAAATGGCCTAAGAGTCGCGCTTGTCAAGCTGATGCTGTACTTGTGGGTTTGATGGGGGGAGGGAAACGTCCTGACATTGCGCGGTATGCTGGAAATGAGGCGTTGCCCTCGGATGAGGGTGAGGGAGACGAAAGTCCCATCAGAGGCACGGCGGTGGAAATCCCGGGACGTGATATTCCTCCTGGAACAGCTGATCTTGATATTGCCCAGAAGGCAGTTGATATGATAAAGCGCACATTTCCGGAGTCTCGAAATAATTCGCTGGGTGCCGCTGGGGAGGCTCTTGAAGCTAATAAGGTGCCCGCAAATGGGAATGCCAACACAAATTCACAAGCACAGGATGCTATAGATATAGAAAGAGCACGATTACGTTCCATTTCCCATGAATTATATCAAAATGCTACGGTACAAGGAAGTGGCATAGAGGAAACACACTCTACCCCACCTAACGATCCTGGAGGTCTCCCACCTATGCTCCACTCTTCACCTCAATCCGGCTCTACAAATAGCAATGGGTGTCAACATATTAAATTACCATCAATAGCAGAATCATTGAAACAGCTTGTTGAGGAACCACTACCCAATCCCAATGAAGCTTCATACTCCCAATCTCCCGGAAGATCTATCTCACGATTTCCTCCTGGACCCGGAGTAGCATCACCAGGTAACTCTCCAAATGGCCTTCGGAGAGATATTATGTCCCCCTCGGGACCATTATTCAATCAATTTTCGACGAACAATTCGAGGCGACTTTCAACGTCTGAAGGGCGTCCATACGGCATGACGGCGGATTACAGCAGCGGGAGTAATGCGGAAACGCCAAGTACTGATCAATCAGCTTCAACTCCTGCTACTATGGCTATTGATCGTATGAGTATAGATGGGATTACGAATCCACAGATTGGAGGGTATCAGTGCACTTATCCGGGGTGTCTTGCTGCGCCTTTTCAAACTCAGGTACGAACGAGACTATGCTTTTGATGGATTTCTGAATGTTCAAAATAAAGATTTTATATAGAAAAAGGTACTTAAACTCTAAGATGCTAATCTCGTATATAAATAGTATTTATTAAATTCCCATGCAAATGTACATTCTTCCAATCGACCACATTATTGTACGGTAAGAGGATGTTCGAGAGCCGAGGGGGGAAAGGGGTTCAAGAGGAAAAATGAAATGATTAGACATGGTTTGGTTCATGATAGTCCGGGTTATGTGTGTCCTTTTTGTCCGGAAAGAGAACACAAGTATCCAAGGCCGGATAATCTGCAAAGGTATGTTCGAATTTCTCTATTTGGGGTGGTAGGAGGACCTTGGAATGTTGATGGATAACTTGAAAATTCTCATGCTTTTGAAAGAAATGGAAATACCCGGATTTTTTTCTAACTTGCAGCGAAAATAGACATGTAAGAGCACATCACACGGATAAAGATAAAGACGACCCGCTCTTGCGAGGAGTGCTCGCGCAAAGACCGGAAGGTCCTAGTAAAGGCAGAAGACGTAGAGGTGGCAATTAAAAGCCACTTGGCGGAGTGGTGGCAGTTAAGGGAGAAAAGGAGAGCGGAGTCAAAAATCGAAAAAAAATAAAGAGCTTAGCTATCTATCTATATATGGGTCGGATTATTTCTTCACGCATGACAAATTGCATTTGCAAATTCTCTTGCAAAAAGTCATAAAGCGGAGTGGTGTTTCATTAGGGAGGTCTTTTTTTTTTATTGCGTTTGCTCTACTGGGTGAACTTTTACCTAGCAACGACGAACGCGCGCGCATAAACTTTTTATGACTTGATGGTTATGGATTCCGATTTGGATTCGGATTCGAATGGGTTGGGTTGGATGAATGGAGTATAGGAGGCACTTTTTGATACCAGAAATGGATTTAGGGGGTGTTTTTTGTTGTTTTTGTTACTTTTTTTTTCCTTCTTTTTTTCGCCAATGGAATGGAATTGAATGGAATGGAATTGAGCTTTGCTCTTTATTCTTGTTCTTGTTCTTTTCTCTCTCTCTCTCTCTCTCTCTCTCTCGTTTTCTTCTCGCTTCGCGAGATTGGGGAAATTGGATATTGGAAATGGGGGAAGTGGGAGGGGGAGGGGGATATTGGATATGGGGAGTGAGTGAGTGAGTGGGTGGTTGGGTGGTTGGGCGAATGACTGGATGGATGAGTAGGTGGATGGATGAATGGGTGGCTGCTTGGATGCTTGGATAGATGGATTGAGTAGCAGGATTCTTCGGTTTCATGTCTATGTATGCTACATACTACTCACTACCCAGTTTATTCTTAAACTTCAGATTCGTTAAGAGAGCAATTTGAGACTCTAGAAGTGTATGGATGGATGTATTTTGAAGTGTGGATTTCAATCGCTCGTAGGAATAAAAGACAAAAAATTTATTTATTTTACTTTACTCTGTTATTGAAAAAGAAAAGAAAAGAAACATACATATGACCGCCGTCACCCCCATCACCTCTATCCATCCCCCGTTCCCCAAGCCCCAATCTCCACCTTGGAATCACTCAACGCCTCGACAAAAACCTCATCAAAGCCCAATCTCCCGCCCAGCCTCTCCACCACCACCCAGATCCCCCCCATCCGATTCATCTCGCTCGAGATATCAATATCCCTCGTGCGGATCCCCGCCGCCGCATCGCTGAATTCTCCCTCGTTGGACGACGCCAGCAGGATCTTATTAGGACCCTGACCCTTCTCGATACTAACTCTAAGACTCGGTCTCGATATCGTCGGCGGCGGTCGATTTTCCATTCTCGTTTTTGCGACGAATCTAAGACGCGTGAGACGGACGACGGTGATGGGGGCTAGCATTCTATCGATTCCATTTTGGAATACGAGGGTGGGGAGTTTGGCCACGAGTCTCCCCGCCGTTTCGGCGAGGACGGGTCGGATTTCGCATTTGCTCGAGGATTTGACTCGCAGGGTAAAGTTTCCGATTTCACCTGCTTGGAAGGTGGAACAGACGATAGTGTATTTGCCAGCGGCTATGTTGTGTAGTTCTGCCAATGCGCAGCCGCGGCGGTAGTCGCCTGAGCCGCCGACTATGTCGCGAGAATTTATGACGGTGACGCGTTGTCCCGAGGCCCAGATCATGGTTACGTGGACGGCGATGTCTTCTTTGTCTGCTTCGAGGACCAGCATTATATCGGTTGGTTCTGTGACTGTGATGCTGAACTGAGGATTGGAGGGGTAGGATGGGGAGCTGGCGTTACCGCCTGCTGTACGGGCTGTCCAGGAACCGGGGTGAGAGGCGCTGAAGGTGTGACTGTCGGGGGCGGAACAAATGGTGAGGGGAGAGCGGGAGAAGAAGGAGAATGAGAAGGAGTATTTCGGGAGTGGAAGATTTTGTTGCGCAGCTACAACTGTGTAGGAGGTGTTTGCGGGTAGCTCGAATCGTGCGAGAGTTTGGGGGGAGTCGACGTAGGCACCGCGGTGTAGAGCACCATCGCTCAAGTAGACGCGATGACCGGATGCGTCAAAGACGTAAAGACTGATGAAGCCAAGGGACTTGGATACCATGCTTTGTGTACTTGAACCTAGAGCAATATCGTGTTCTTCTGTGATGAAGTGTCGGCTTAGCAATACCCAGACAGTTTCTCCCTTAACAGAATGAACGACATATTGAGGGTTTTGGGTAAATGTTCCGATATTATTAACGTGTGGAATCATCCAGGAGAGATGGTGATCTTGTCTATAACGGAAGAGTCCAGGGTTCCAATTGAGGTACAAGGATTCGTAATTCTGTATCACATCTTCAAATGCCATCCAAAAAGTTCCCGGTTTGGTGGAACTTCTCGAGGTGTCAGACGCTTCCAGTGATTCCCGGAGACCTTCCGTCCAAGTATTATCTCCTGGTGCCTCCTGAACTGGGCTTCGTCTAGGCCCTTTCCAGGCCATACCATCGCACCAAGGATTTTTGACGAGTAATAGCCGTTGAGATCCGCATTCTCTCATATCCAGAACAGCATAGTCATGCTCACCAACCAGGCCCAAGTCAGCCTCCTCTCTTCTGGTTAGCTTACCAGTTCCCAACGTAATCATGACATCGCCGAATTCAAAAGATTTATAAATACGCTTCCACAGCAATTCAGATTGTATTTCGTCACTTTATCGTACCAATTTGATCAGTATAGTTCGGTACCAGGGGAAAGGTATACAATACCTCTGTAAAAATATTTGCTCAGGAATCCATCCAGTCATTATCCATAAATCTGTGCCAGAGTTCGATCCTGGAAAATCATAGCCGCCTCGCACTTTCAGATATGCTTTCTCAATCAATGCAGGCCATAACAACATAGGATTATTTCTATCCACGACATGAAGATTGCGAGCTGAGCTTGAAGCTGGTAGCCGATCGTCTATTGTGACCTTTCTATAACAGCCATTGAATTGAAGGCGGAGTATGTATTTCCCATTTTTGGATGATCTCGGCCTCTGGTTTTTGATGTCATATGGGCGCAAAATGGTATCTAGTACCTATTAGAGTGAGTTAGCAAACTTGAAGTATGGTCAATATGACAGTAAAAAGTGCACATACCTTGCTATGACCTTTCCCAGCACGTGCTGTTCCTGCACAAAGACTGGCTACGACAGAACAATCTGTAGTTATATCCTGAACAAGATCAATGTCTTTAGAGGCATTCATCAAAATATCGGTAGTTTCCACGTCCTTCAACATTTGAGAAGGAACATCATCCCTTTCGTAAGGTCTCTTCCAACCTGCAAATGTTTCAATTTGATCACCAGAAAGCTTTAGGTCTGCAGGGTCTCTATTGGAGTCAGTGAACGGCCTTGGTACTCATCCATTTCATCTACATACGTGTATAATGATGCTTCAAATATCGTGTCATCAGGCTCAGAGGTCCACCGTGGGAAAATAAATCCATGCAATCTTGATCCCTCGAGCAAGATAATTTCTTCATGTTTACTCAAGGTTCGTTCAGATACTGGAGCTTTCAGGAAGATCGAAGCGGGTTTTATAGGCCATGTGGTAGACTTCTTGATTTCTTCCGCTTTCAACATCAATGCCTTGCATTTTCGGTTGATCCTTGCCTTTTCGACACTCCCAAGTCCTTGCTTCGAAACTTCAATATATAATTCAATAGCAGCAATAGCGACTTTTAGAGCTTCCTCCTTAGAGCTGCATTTGTCAATACTCAACTCCGTTTCCTGGCTCCAGTGTCAGAACGACTTATTCCATCACCAGGATTGATGGGTTTTGACGTACAAGAGCTTTGGCTTCCATAATGGCTACAACAGCTCCCGCAGATAAATGTTGCTCCAGATACGAAAATGAGCAGCATATGCATGGGAGGGTTCTCGAACGGGTGATATCAAGCCATACCCCTATGCAAATACTTGTTCGTATGATATATGGCTTTTCAGACTGCTGAGGAAGACTTGGATTCGCTGTAAAGCTGGAGAAAGAAGTGTAGGCAAAGTCGTAAGGGGTTATCTGGTCAATCCGTGTTTATGCTTTGCCTGCTTGTGTAGTTAAACCAACCGCTTGGATTGCCGTCGTTTCCTATCCGTTTCATCAGTGGCAAGAGAGATGAATATCCACGTGATACTCGACATTCATCCCATCAAGGTTGTTTGAGGATACAGTGTGAGAGTGTTCTTGGCATGGGGCAGTGGAAGTGGCACGTGAGCAGAAGTGGAAATTCGGTGACGATGGAATAAAGGGCACGGTCCCATGGCCAATATCCGAGCCGAGGTTTAAGAACGTCACAAACTCCGACCCTCGCGCCGCGCATGAGAGCAATACATAACGACTAACCATGAAGAAGGACGGAATATGATTCATGAATTCTTCAACCCGAATATCATATTTTAGATATTCATAACCTCCTATTTATTTATTTATCTATCTATCTGTATCTGTGATACATACTTGTGTCTTCTATAAATTGGTTAAAACTCAAATAAGACATGAAAAAGACCTTGCACTAAACCCTATTTCTTTACCTAATAATACCCAGACTCAATATCCATTATTGCTTGTTTGTTTGCTGCTCCATGAAATTTTAAAATCCAATCTACTATATTCCTCCTACTCAAGAATCCAAAGTCGGTCCAGTATATTCTACAAATCCAATATGACAGGACAATCAAAAGAAGCCGTCATCCCGCCTTGGGGTTTGGCAGTTGCTGGAGCTACAGGAGCTGTCATTGCAAATGCTATGGTATATCCCCTGGATATGTAAGTTTTGATCCCTGTTTGCGTGCGCATTCGCAAGGCGGTATGTAATCGTTTGCTTGTATTCTACGACTCTGTTGGTATGTCGTGGCTAATCTCGCAATTCTACCAGAGTAAAAACTCGCCTGCAAGTCCAGGTCAAACGCAAGCCGACCGATGTAGCACCAACGGGTGAAGATGCAGTCCACTATACGTCAACTTGGGATGCGATTTCTAAGATTGTAGCCGATGATGGAGTTGCTGGGCTCTATGCTGGTATCAATGGCGCCTTAATCGGTGTAGCCTCGACCAACTTTGCCTACTTCTACTGGTATTCAGTCGTTCGAACCTTATATCTCTCTTCTCAGAAAGTCCCCATGCCTCCAAGCACTGCAATCGAATTGTCTTTGGGAGCCGTGGCAGGAGCTGTTGCCCAGGTCTTTACTATTCCTGTTGCAGTAGTTACCACTCGTCAACAAACACAAAAAAAGGGTGAAAGGAAAGGAATGCTAGATACAGCTCGGGATGTAATCCACAGCGAGGATGGTTGGACTGGCCTTTGGAGAGGTCTCAAGGCCAGCTTAGTACTTGTTGTTAACCCTGCCATTACATATGGCGCGTATCAAAGATTGAGAGAGGTTGTTTTCCCGGGCAAGACAAACCTCAAACCGTGGGAAGCATTTGGTAAGTTTGTAAATCCAATTGGACTTTCGGAATCTAATTGAAATGATAGTATTGGGAGCAATGTCCAAATCCCTTGCGACCATTGTAACCCAGCCTTTGATTGTTGCAAAGGTTGGACTTCAATCAAAACCACCACCTTCAAGAGAGGGCAAACCTTTCAAAAGTTTTATTGAAGTAATGCAATTCATCATTCATAATGAGGGATTGATGGGCCTCTTCAAGGGAATTGGTCCACAGATCACCAAGGGACTCATTGTTCAAGGTCTCCTAATGATGACGAAAGAAAGGTAAAACTCGACCCATACAATTTAACCCAAATGAGATGTAATTAAGCTAATACGTATGTAGAATGGAATTACTCTTCATTCTTCTCTTCCGATATCTTCGAAAGATTAGATCAGAGCAATTGCAAAAGGCCGCAGATCTTGCAGCGTCGAAAGCTAAGCAAGTTTTACCAGTCATTGCCAAGTAATAAACAAATTCGAGTATTGAGCGAGTAATGGTAAGAATGAGGACATTGAAATTTCTTTTTGTTTTTGGGTAGTAGAGCATTGTAAGTTTGGCTAGGTTTAGCTGGAGTAGACGTGATAGAGTTTGTACTGTACATATATTTGATTGAAAACACATTATTGAACGAAACGTATGAAATTTTTGACCATGGGCCATGAAGATACGAAATCACATGAGAAACCTCCAATATAAAGGAAACGGAATGAATATCTAGGAGCTCAAGTTGCGTCTAGACTTCGATGCAAAAGGGCGGGTGGAATCCCAGCGGGGGAAGCTAGTCAAAGACACGTGATTAAATCGAAATTTAGGCGAGCAACCGCCGCACCAAGATCATTTTGGAGGAAAATTAATTCCCTCTTCTACGATACGAAATCGACCACCACAACAAACCAACAGACTGCTAATTAACAACAGTCGCAATGGCGAGTATGTTAAGATCCCAATATATGGCAGTCTCACAGTTCATTGTACTGATTTCGCCCTCTTTTAGAATCCAAGAACTCGTCCCAACACAACCAGTCGAAGAAGGCTCACCGTAACGGGTACGATCCCCTACATATTATCGCGATCAATAACCGCAAATTCCGTCTACTTCAATTAATAACCGGTTTTGGATGAATGGGGGCTAATTTTACATCGACGCGCAGTATCAAGAAGCCAAAGACCTCCAGATACCCATCCCTCAAGGGTACCGACCCCAAGTTCAGAAGAAACCACAGACATGCTCTCCACGGCACAATGAAGGCTTTGGTTCGTCCTCCTTCCGATCATCAGTTTCCGCCGCATTCGAATACTGACTATCATTACAGAAGGAGTTGAAGGAGGGCAAGCGTGAGACCGCATAAATTTGATAATATCTTATTTTATGGGACTTGGTTGTGGGCAGTAGTTGCATTCCGATATTTTGCTCTACAGGGAAGTGGAAGCAAGCCGACGACATAAACCTGGATTAGACACTGGGGGCGATAGTTCTATCCTTTGAATCAACACAAGCTACACCATCCGACGTACCTCAAACTTCAACTTGTGAGGTCAAGTGAAAATTGGCCTTTTTTTCCCAATGACTCCCTCCCTCCCCTTTGCCCTATTCCCTTTCCACTCCAAATTCGTTCCCTCTATGAACAATCATCAACACAGGCATTTGTGTGTACAGCTTTTAGAGCCATTTCAATGCTCTCTAGCTGAAAGGATATTTTCTTTTCGTGCCAAGATCAAACACCAGATCCCTTCATTACCAAACACTTTTTCTCAATACTCTATGAGGCAATGGTGCATGACGAAGGGGTTACAAATTAAATCGTGGATATCAAATGTCAAGTCAGTACTTAGGATGACTTCATTTATGAGATCGAATTCAACATGTATTGGATGCTCTTTGGGACTCAGGGGGTAACGTGGTAGCCATAGGCAGGTATTTGTATTTTGCCTCAGTGATAGGACTTGATAGCCAATATAATTCCATTCTTTTTCCTTCAGTCAAGATGCAAAATTGTCCCGGATAATGGTAATCCAGGCGGATGTATGAAATGTGAAGTGAATGTAGTAGGTGCAAGTGAATACGACTGCTTACCTACCTAGGTAATGAAGGAAGCTCGAGATGGAGATGGAGATGGAGATGGCTTCATTTCTTATTATGACCTGGGCGTTGTGTTGAAAACCCAATAATCTATGTTAGTGAATGTAAATGCGAAACCGAACCTTTTCTTTATTCATCAACGTCGATCTGGCATTGGCTCTGCTTTTTCAAACATTGTCCGACTTCCGCGGTGAATCCCTTTTTATGTACAATTGTGCTTCGGGGATTTTCCTACCTTGTACTTTTTGAGGAGCTTATTGCTCCGCATCTACTCAATTCGAAACATTACTGTTTGCCCCCTCATCTTCAAGAAGAACAAAATAAAACGTTGAACAGAAGCATACCGGCATCGATTTTATCTGCTCATACGAGTATTGGCATGCTACGAGTAGATACTTAGCACTTGCCTAACTAGGATCTACATCTTACATCTATAGAATAATCACTGAATTCAAACCCAACTTGATCTGACAAGACAAGACAAGACAAGGCAAGTCAAGTCAAGTCAAGTCAAGTCAAGGCAAGGCAAGGCAACTCAACTCCTCCAGTCAACTCAACTCCTCCAGTCAGCCCAAACTCAAACTCGAACCCGAACTCGACCAAACTCGACGCTTTGCCCATAAGTTACTCTGTCTGTTGCTGTATCAAAAGTACAACATCAATCAAGTAACGGTCGGATCAGTACCATTTGGGCATCTGGTAATTTGGAAATCGGAACCAGCAACCCTTTTTGGATCTCGAGTTATTCGCCTCTCTTTCGTCTTTCATCCATCCCTCACTCAGCCTGACTTCGGAGCTTCTCACAAGTTACAACCCAAAAAGTACCTGAACCTTGAGAAATCCGTCTCTATTGGCTCACTGCCACCCACTTCCAATCCACCATAAACTTACTTAACAAAACACACGAACCTATCCTGTACTTTGATTTGGTTCCTCAGCAGGTCCTGCAGGTAGCAATCAAGCGCATCGGTATTTACACTGGAGCACATCTTTCTAATTTTGGGGTCGAGGCTTTTGACTGGGAACTTGCAATCTTCCTCGCATTGACATTCGTCGGCTGTGTTTCATATTTTCCCCCATTCCCCCCAAAGCGAATCTCCAATCTTTTTCGTTACAGCATTTCGTTCTGAAGCTACATTTTGAACAGTTATGCTCAATATGTCGGCCGGACACATCATAGGCAATCGCAACAGCACTCCTGTCGAGTCTACAAATACTTCGTCACTTCGACCTCCATCTTCACGCGCTGTCGGCTCAGGTCATCACCTTCGAGCTTCTGCAGACATGGCCGGATATTCAGGTTCGCCATCTGCTAGCCGTGGCCAAGCTCGTCCTTCATCCGATTTTTATGGCACTCAACAAATGCAAGGTCAGGGTGTCCCTGAAAATGATACTGACTTGGAAGCTCAGCAATGGATCGCCGACATTGATCAATATGAGAATACTTTGGAAGAAATGGCAGCTGCAACTTTGGATCAAGACTTTAAAGATGAGCTGAGTGCAATAGAACAATGGTTCCGGGTTCTGAGTGAGGCCGAACGAACCGCTGCTTTGTACGCTCTACTTCAACAAACAACCCAGGTACAGATTCGATTTTTTATACAAGTTTTACAGCAGATGGGCAAAAACCATCCAATGTCGGGTGTGTTGTCACCCGCAAACTTCGATAAAGGTTAGTCTCAAAAGAACTCGACTTCACACTTTTCTCGAGATCTAGCTAACATTTGTCTACTCTAGATCCTATGTCAACTCGACTCAACGATGCAATGGGCAAGCTTGGTGCTGAAGGCTCCAGAAATTCCATAGGCCGTCCTCCCGCTACTCCGTCTACAAAGAGACACTCTGTTCTGGATCCATCCATGATAAACAACATGTTTCCAGATGCTGCGGCAGCTATAGCCAGCAAAAAGGCTGAATATACTCAGAACTGGGGCAATCCTCCTACCTCAAACCGAAATAGTGCAGCCTACGATAACCGTGCCTCTCTTACCGCACCTGTCATCGCTGGCCTTGGAGACTCGACGGACAATAGCGCACCTCCCGCCTCACCATGGGGATCTCGCAGCAATGACCAGGCAAACAGGCCTAAATCATCTTCGGGACAAACACCCATGGGCCAGTTTATGCAACCACCACCCTCAGCTGGCGGCTTGCGCTCTCCCAGACCAACTCAAATTCAAGGCTCATCTAATCTTCAAAATACTGTAATTAACGCTCCTGACAATACTGGCTCTGATATGCCACTACTTTCGCCATATAATGCAGGGAACGGAAATTGGGCCTCGATGGTCAACACGCCAATGGTTCCAAATTTCAATGCATCGAACAGCAACACCGATATGGTCGCAAACGCTACGGCTATGAAACTGGCGGCCCTTTCTACAGTCAACAATCGGTTTGCTTTGGACGATGTACGAAAATACCGCCGTGCTAGATCGAACGATGGTGGACAGGTTCCACCTTCTCCCGGTCTTCCTAACAATATGCCAAACGCTAACGTTGTCATGATTAATGAACACGGACAAATAATGAGTCGAGACCAGGTCCTAGGGCTTCAAGCTCAGCAGCAGCATTCTTTCGGCGGCAGACAGTCTAGGCCAAGCTCCCCAGGTTTGGCCATGCAAGGCGGGTTTGGTCAAGTCAATTTTGCATCTCCACAGAATAACGGCTTCCTGGCCGCATATGATGGAGCCTCGCCTCTACTCAACAATGGCATGAGTGGCTTGAGTCTGAACGCATTTGGTATGGGACAGCATGAGGGGTATCTCTCTGATCATAGCGAAATGGCGCGGGGTAGATCGCCACGTGGAAGAAGAGGTAGCTCAAAGCCCCCTGAGGATCCTACCGACCCTAGCCTTCTTCAGGATATTCCCAGCTGGCTGAGAAGTTTGAGATTACATAAGTACACGGATCAGCTTAAGGATATGAATTGGACCGAGCTTGTGGAACTAGATGACGAGGCGTTGGAGAAGAGAGGTGTCAACGCTCTTGGAGCGAGAAGAAAGATGCTCAAAGTGTTCGAGCAAGTAAAAGGTAAGAATCTTGCACCAAGCTCGGAGTGAAGCTAACAATCTTTTTAGCTGCGAAAGCGGAGGGTAAGCTCTCATAATTTGGTTTCTTTATTTTCTACTATTTTCACGCGAGCTTTTCGATTTGAGTTCCAAATTGTATTTGAATACGAGAATATGGAAACAGTGGGTTGGGCATTCACACGGTTCAAGAATGTGGATATGAATGATGTTGGATTTTTTCACAAGCTCTACAAACAGACAGCTTGGATGAATGTTGAAATACGCAATTCCAATTCGTAACTTGAATCACCCCAAATAGTTATAATCATGTAATGCGAACACTCGTCTATCTATGTATCTTTCTTTGTACCATTTAGTCTGCACATATATTTCATCACATAGAATGCACTCATCCTCTGGCTCCATTCTCTGCGTCCATGTATGTATTCATTTGTCTCGACAACGTTCACACGTGATACAATTCACATCGCAAATGAATAGACAGAAAGAGAACGCTCATTAATCCGTCTATCTCAAAAGGACAGTAATATAGCTCTTTAAGTACAAACCAGAAGACTATTGAATACGTAACACGAAGTACGAAGTGCGAAATGCGAAATACGAAATACGCAAATACGATAATACCAAGTCCCCCTCCCCTCATTTGCGTTCTCTCGCTGATCAGATTTTCTACGTGGAGTTAGAGGGCCGCTAAAAATTTAAGTTTACCATACGCAACCCCTGAATCCCATCCGCCCCCCAAAAATGGCTTGTAACCTTGATTAGCTGGACGGAGCGCGCGAAGCCTAGAACTCTTTAAATCGCTGGGCAATCGCACGCCGGTCTACAAATTCATGATGCGACTTTATTTACTTGTTTCTCTGATTCAAACTCAATCTACTTATGCCCATGCATGTGTTGAGTATGACTTAATAAAGATTGGAGAAGCAAGTTCTTTCGTTGCATTTTTGACACATTATTGAGACAGTGTTTCGATACCAATATCATCCAATACACATATCAGCCAATACATTCCCAATGGCTAAACATGATACTCTCGCGGCCGGTGGCGATAATCATGCGAACACCAATGCCAATATAGCTTCGCCTCCAGAGAATTACCCACGCCAAGATGAACAATCTAGTATCGAACCAAGTGTCTTACCGTTCCCCCTTCTAGATGGATCTTCCCCCCCAAATCCATCGTCTGCTTCCAAAGTCGAAGAGCAAGGAACTACTCGAAGCAGAGGACAATCAAGTACATTGGGTAGTATTCGGCGAGTTTCTAGAGTATTTGAGGAATCGAATCCACCGACGGGATTTTGTATTGCATCGGGACAAATCGCATCGCAGGTACCTTCGATAACCGATATTAGAAGAGGAAGTTTTGGGGTCGAGGGTTGGTCGAGCGAGGGACAGGTTCGAGAATTACAGAGACGGACAAGCTCTTCTCGAAGCTCCTTTTCACAATTGGGAGACCAGGACAAGAGTAGGAGGAAGAATTCCACCGGTATGAATACTTCCGATCATATCCCATCGGGTACGGAAACCAAACATGATGCTCTTCCCGAAGCACCAGAGGAAGAGGAACATGCACAAGCGCATTCGGATCTGAGAACTACTTCTACGGCCACGGATCCAGACGTCAAGAATGAAGTGCCTGTCAAGCTGAATTCTAATGTTCGGATTAGCAGCGATACAACCCGCGCATCTCACAACGCGAAGACAGGTGATGAATACAGAACAGCTCCGTTTGATAATGGATATCAATTTCCGCCCAAACACTCATGGAAAGTTTCGACGGCCATATTTTTCAAAGCTTTTTGGAAATTCTTCATCACTCCCGTCGGATTTCTCGTTACGGTTTATGGCTTAAATGTGGTTGCTTGGGGTGGTATGCTCTTTTTACTCCTGTGCAATGCTTCGCCAGCCATGTGCAAGCCAACGTGCAACGATATCAATTCTCCTCGACGCATCTGGATCGAAATCGATTCTCAAATCCTCAATGCCCTTTTCTGCGTCACTGGATTTGGAACGATTCCCTGGCGCTTTCGCGATCTTTACTATCTCCTTCAATACCGGGTTGGAAAGAATGAAATGGGATTGAGGAGATTGGCTGGTATAAACAGATCTTGGTTTCGTCTCTCGGGTTCTCAGTCCTTGTCCCCTGAAATAGGTCCTTCTCAACTCGCCACCCAAGACTCTGATACTCCTCTCCCCCCGTCAAGCCTCGCATTCCCTCTTTCGAAATCTCCGGATGCACCATTGACAGGTGTTCGAGCCCCCGCAACCGCCATGTGGAAACTCGATTTCGTAGTCTGGGCCATGGTGTGGAATACTTTTCTCCAAGCCGTCCTGTCGGGGTTCATGTGGGGACTGAATCGTTATGATCGTCCGTCGTGGAGCACGGGTCTTTTTGTGGCATTGGCGTGTATGGTTGCTGCGGCGGGTGGGATCATGTCGTTTGTGGAGGCGAAAAAAGTCAAGGCTATTGAGGGCGTGCCGGTTAGTGAGGAGGATCGAGAGAGATTGAGGATGGATAGGGAGTTAGGGGTGTTGCATTGGAACAATATCAAAGATGAGGAACCGAAGGAAAAAAAGGGAAAGGGGAAGAAAACAAAGGGGGAAAAAAGCCGAGCTGAGGAGACGAGGATGCAGGAGAGTATTGAAGAGGGCGTTGCGCAGGTGGTTAGATAACGATGGGTAATTTGGGTAATTCGGGTGTTTTCGTGTTTTTAATTCTGGAATGGGAATTACGGTGCTTGTATACACATACATACTCATGATATACATACACAGGAAGCGACGGGGCAGGGAGTGGAAATCGAGGATGGTGTTAATAAGCGTTTTGATCGCATGAATACATGTATGATTTCTAAATATACATACACCATGATAGGATATATATGATATTTCTCTCCGGAAAACTGGCTAATTTTTAGACCCTTTAACTTTTTGCATGATGTGTGATGGTGGTAGTGACATGGGCTGGAATGATTAAACATTGTGCTCTTACATCTAACCTAAGAGGAACGGAACGTTTCTTTCGTTCTGCTTCGTGTCGTATCTACACTAGGTAGGTAGGTATACTGCATACATGCATAGCATTCCTTACATGTCTGTCGTCTGAATTCAGGATGAGGGATTAAGATCTATCGATACCTACCTACTTACCTCCACAAGTTCCTTCTGCGTATTGGGCTGATGGTATGTTCGTGGGACATCTAGGTGCATATATATTTATGAGATTCCCTCATTCCACACAATGGTTATTTGATGTGGGATTGATGATGCCGTGGGAGGATAGATGAGATGTGATAGGGGGGAGGGAAGTTGGAATGTATGCATTTGCTAAATTCCTTCCGCATAAAAAGTTCCAGTGATGCTAGGTCTATGATATTCGACCAACCTAGAAGTTCCAATTCAACCTGACGCGCGACCCCTCTCGAATTGTCCATCCCAAGTGCTGTCCCTTAACCAGACATCTCTAAATCTCCATCTCCACCACCTTTCTTCTGGTCCTCCGCTCTCGCCTTTGTCTTCTTTTTCGCTTGTTCTACCCATTCCCCATATGCCTCAGGTCCCTCTTTCAATTTATCCCCTATTACACCCTTCAACACCTCCCCTGCAAATCCTACAAAATTGTGTCTTCGTAGAGCGTTCTCGAATTGCCACTCATTTCTCTTTTGTTCCTCCCTCATCAACAACTCCACATCACCCATTTCTCTCGCTCTAACCCTCAAATCCTTCACCATCGCCAATAAATTAAATCGTATCTCCGTCGCCGGGTATCTTTCTATTCTCCTCTGTAAAACTGGTATAACCTTCTCTGGAAATTCCTCAACAGTGGATGCTCCATGAGATATAGGTGCAGGTTGAAGACCATCTAATTCATAGAGCGTACCATTTATAGACGTATAGGCAATGAAGTGGTAAACATCTCCATCCTCATCTTTCGACGATCGTTGCGTCTCATCAACAAACGGACTTGACCTAGCGAAACTGTTATGAACATCTCTAATCAAATCGCTATTACTGAGCGCGTCTCCTCTAAACTCTGCTGGAAATCCCGCTGTAAAGTCTTTGAATTCGCGAAGGGGAGTGCCAACATCTATTTCTCCATCTTTATTCAGGAGGACTGAGAGGAGTGCTTGGGTACCACAAGCATTTTGTATAGTTTGCGCCGCGAAAAAGAGATTTTCCGCAGCGGGATAATCGTAGGAACCATCTTTGGGTGTGCCATCTTTATTGGGGGCTTCTCCGACGGGATATTTGAAGAGGAATATGACGCCATATATGGGAGAGAGTTGGCGGAGATAATCAGAGTCGAGCGCGATCAGTTCTTCGAATTGTACATCTTTGACACCGAGGTTATCGAGAAGAAATGTAAAGACACCCTGTAAGGGAAAGATGTTAATTGTCTGCTGGCTCTAAATCAGGAATTGTGTTGTAGGCTTCTTACTGCGTCAGATTCGACTGGAGAAGTGGAAATGTTAGTGTTTCTGGTACATCTGGTATTTCTATAGAAATTCTGGTAATATATAGAGTGCAATACTTACTAGTAGACCAACCGCCACTCATATTTGCTGTAGTTTAATGTACAAGACGTGTGGTGAGAGGAAAGTAGTTATGAATTATAACTTTACAAACATTTGAAGCTCAAGCTCCCGAAACTAGGTAAGCTCTAGGTGCGACGAATTACGTCTTGCCGCTAACATGGACGCTAAGCTCCTACACACGTGATTACCCCATGCTGCCCCCGGTGAGGTGCCAAGTGAGACGAAAATTGTGTTGGTAAAGTGAGAAGTAGGGAGTAGATGCACGTCATATTTAACGTCGATGCGTTTCTGTAGATCTTTGAATTTATACATAATTGTGGAGAGTAATATATGGGTAAATCGAGACCTCGACCTAATAACTTACTTTTTCCTTAAAGCTGACTGCATACCTAGTAGGTAGGTAGTTTTTGCGCAAGGGAAGATATCAGACAAGTCACACATCATTGAGCACATCACTCGGAGATTTCGAGAACACCAATATTTTGTTAATTTAATTGATTGATTGATTGATTGATTCCTGGAAGATTAATCTGATGGATTATCTAGACACATTATCATTGCAACCCCAAACGTTTGCAAATCTAATCCTATTCGCACTGCACACGAAAAAGCTACTATTCTTAACTGTAACGCCAACTGATTTTTGTAGCCATTTATGGCTATCCATTGAGCACATAAAGCTCAGCCCAATCAATAATTCCTCCAATTCCCAAGCCAAACCAAAAAACGCCGCCCAATGCAAGATGCTATACTGGCATATAAAGGATCGTGGGTGCTGGTATTCGTACAAGAATGCATAGCGAAAGAAAATCGTAAACTTCGTGAATCATTGGTCGGATATAAAGGAGAGTCGTTAGGATGATGTAGATATTAAAAACAATAATTAAAGAGATCCAGAAAATGTAATCTCATAAAAACTCGACGGTGCGCGCGTATTCGCAAATTCAAAAAAAAAGGGTGGTTTCGGGGGTGTTTTGATATTAGAGCTCACGGTTTTTCCCCTTGGGATCCATTGGAGCGTTGTCGTATTGCGAGTGAGGTATAGGGTGAGGATGATAGTTATAAGGTTGAAATTGAGGTAGATGCTGCATGTGTTGCTGCATATGGTCGGCATGTTCAACTTTGATCTGGTCCGCAGAAGACCTGGGCTCGAATTGAAAAGATGATGTTGTGGTCCTGGTCGTAAATGTTAAATCGCCTTCGTTCGAGGTTTATATCCACACGGTCGGAAGCACAAACCCGCCGAAATTGGAGCCGGAGCCCTGTCCCTCATAAAGAGCAAAATCTTCCCCATGTTCGCTGTAGACCGTTGAACCCTCCCCAAAATTCGATGATGCCGGACTATGGTACCCGCCAAACCCGCTAGGCGATGGAATCCCCAAGTAGTGATTGGTGTATGGATCGAGAGATAATGGCGGAATGGCTGCAGCAGAGATTGGATCCGGTGGCATTGTCATGATATGCTCTTGGCTGTAGGTGAACGCTGGATTTCCATAGGGAGAGATGGTGTTGAAGTTGTCCTCCATACCATAACTATGGTGTGAAAACGTCGGGAAGGAAGCTGTACGCTCTGGCTGAA
The DNA here is from genome assembly GCF_000143535.2 of Botrytis cinerea B05.10. Lineage (NCBI taxonomy): Eukaryota > Fungi > Ascomycota > Leotiomycetes > Helotiales > Sclerotiniaceae > Botrytis > Botrytis cinerea. Next base: position 1,354,235 of record NC_037319.1, on the reverse strand, counting down.
CCCAACCCATACGACTTCTAAACATTGAAACCATATCTATGGGGTATTCCATAAGATGAAGAGGTGTTTGCATATTGGAATCAGAAGTTTGCGAAACGTTGATAGAGAACAATCGGCGAGCAATCTCTTCAATAGGTCCCAAAGAAAGACTTCCAAAATATGCTGCTCCAACCTCAGGGAATAGAGGCTCCACGACCAAAGCAATGGTATAGTAATGAGCGAGGATCACTAGCGCTGATGGCGATCCCCGTGTTTGTTGCAAGAACATAACCGGTAGCCAGAATAACCAAGCTCGAAGTGGGTTGAGCATCTCGAATCGCTGGGCGGCGGTATGGGACGGAGATACTTTTCGAACACCTCGGACAAAACTCATGAGCTGTTGAATAGCCTTGGTGTCTTCGCCATGACTCTTCAAATGGATTTCAACCTTTTGAAGTTGAGCATAGGCGCGTTGCAATGCATCCAAGTCTTGCTTGCGTGGTTGACTGAGCTTCTTCTGGCCGGGCGCTGGAGATGGTGGTGCGGTTGGGAAAGTACTTTGCTCTGCAATAAAATCACCGAATTGAGATTCCATTTTCCAGGGCTGCATAGCGTCGATGACCTATTAAATGTTAGTTAATGATCAATGTAGTACCCAAGATTAGTTATGTTCCATACAGATGATGTCCCATGCATGAGCTGGGTCCAACCACGCCTAAGTTTGTGTTAGCTTTGCGTTCTTTAAATGATAGCTTCGTCAATGACTGACCATTCTGTTGCTTGCCAAGAAAGGAGAAGGGAGGCTCCCAAGACAGCATCTGAATTTTGTCGGGAAAACTCTCCAATAGCTTCGTGCAAACCTTTGAGAGCAATGCCACGATGAATGTATGCCATATTTGCGGTGAGAGGGCAGTCTGTCAACCAAGCTAGATGAGTGGCAGACAAGGCAAGCAGAGCGTGCATGACGAAAGGATAGCTCGAGCCAATCTTCAGTAAGCTGAAGGCTTGGTTAGCATGTCAAACATTTATTCTAAAAAGTGGGTAATCTTACAGTGGAATCTGTCGAGTCCAAATAGTGAAATTTCCTGCATCGTGAATGCTGAGCTCGCTGGAAACTGAAGCAACGTGATGAATGAGGCGAAGGTCTTCAAAGTTAAAATACTGAGGATTGGGAGCTGGATAGATGTATAGATCAGGGAAGGGGAAGTTCCCTGTCTGTTGCCAACGCTCGATGTCTGCTTCGATCTCCGGGGTCCATAACAAGTCTGCTTTCTCGGGTGTGGCAGCTCGTTCCTCCTGTACTGGCATATCCATATATGGACAGCGACAATTATGTTTTGTACAGTTTCGACTAAGATGTTGTCAGTTTTGAAACCTCTTCAAATCACAAGATGATTTGGTTTCCATCGACATACCATTGAGGAAAGTTCTCATCGCAACGGATGTGTCTACGTTTACAGGTTTCACAACCCTTTCGAGATTTGGTATGACTATTTCAAGTTCAGTCAATGCCCACAAAGGTGTTAGTAGAATTGTATATCTTACCTCCTACGAGGGGGTCCACCTCCAGGTCCGGCCATTTTGAATAAGGCTTTGAGAAAATAAGAAGTTGAAAAAAAAAAGTGGGTAAATAATTGACGACGAAGGCTTGAACGAGTGAAAGCCAACGTCGAAACGGGTTCGAAAGGTAAGGTCAATGGAATATATAGAAAGATAAAAAGTTTAAATGTTGCGTTAAAGAGGCAACAGAGGGGGGTAACTAGAGGAGATCTAAAAGGTCTCCGAGGCTGCCGGATATATGTAAGCTACACCGTCCTGCAAGCGAGTGTAATGGTAAGGCTACAAGAGCCAGCCTGGTTCAATGTCTTTTTGAATTACAAAACAATCAGATCTAGAGGCGCAGCGGCTGAACGCAACGTAACTGTATTCTGATGTCGAGGTGAGCTTGGACAGACTTGAAGCAGCAAGTAAGCATATAAGCTGGGTGTGTCTTTAAGGATCCGGAAGATCAAGGGAGAATCCGTCCTGATATAGTCGTCACACAAAGAGTAGTGATTGCGTAGCGATTGTGTGGGTTTAAGATGTTCAACGAAGGTATGTTGCGAGTCAAGGCTGCGAAAGGAATTTCCTCCGAAGGCTTGCCTTTTAGGTTTTTGGGAGAATTAGGGCTGAGTGAGGACGACACAAAAGCGAACGGAAGGAGCCAACGAGGGCTTCCTAAGAGTGATGCACACAAGCGAATGTGGTGGAAGGGAGGAGTTGCAGCGAACGTGAGGGCTGAAGTGTGTTTGTTTTCTGGATGATCCTAATGCGAAAGGGAAATATCAAAATCATGATTTAGCTGGCGATGCCAGCATTCTAATAGCAAAAGGCGTCCTTGCCGGGAGTTTGGCAGAATCGATGGAATAGGCATAGCGCTCAGCACAGCCAAGGTATCCGGGATGCGGAGCGCTTGAAAGCCTGCATGTGTAGGGCAGGGTAGTGTGGTACGGAGTGTCTAGGATGATGATGATTTGGATTTAGTATGGTCAGGATTGGATGGTATGGTGGAGATGGTAGGAAGGGTAAAGGCTAGTAGTGTATGATAAGTGTGTGAAAACAAAATCTTTTTTTGGATGGAATAGGCAAATTTAGGTCAGGTGGAGTGGAATCAATTGATTAGTGAGTATTTTCCCGTGGCAGTCAGCGGGAAACTCGAGAATCGACTACTGGTAAGAACTATAATAGCTCCAAGGGACAGGCAGACATTGGCATTTACTAGGCCATCACTTAGCAAACCGCATGGCAGAATCTGCCATGCCACCATGGAATTCTCTGCTGGATTCTACTGCTGGGCTAAGAGGGCACTATCTAATTGCTCGTCCATTCCACCGGCTCTCCACTGTTATTTCGTTCACTGCTCCAGCATCTATGTGCATGCTGAGGAGGGCAGACAAACAATCTTGGGTGCCACAGGGAGGAAGATTGTGTCAGAGTCAGTGTGAGGTCTTGGATTGATCAGGTATTAGTCAAGCACCAGTATAGCCACTAGCTATAGAGTAATAGTAGACAGGCTGTATAATACCAAGAAATGGACGAGGTTTCTTTTACTAAGATAGATGTAAGGTGTTCAAAAAGGTCATTGGGGGCAGGGTAACGGGGGGCACCGAAGAATGGAACGGGTTTTGCATCGATTTCGGGTCCGATGAACAATAAAGATCTCTTGTTGGGGGCGGAACAAGCAGGGCTAATCATGTGCTTTGACAGTCGATTGGATTATCCAAGGTAGCATTTACTACTGTGATTCCTACGTCCGCAGAAATGTACGCCCGCGGTTTACCGGTGCTATGAAGCATTGAAACTGTTAACATTTTCACACGCAGGACGTAGGGATAATAGTTGGCACGATGGTAGACTAAAAATTGAAGGCAAACCTGAGCTATGATGAAGATACAATGCTCATAGCCTCATAGCCTCATAGGTGCCCAAAATAAGTGTGCAAGAGCCGGACATTCAAAAGTCCATTTAGGTTTCACTTGGAAAAAGGTGGCAGGGCAAGCAAGTAAGGGGGAAAAAATGTGCAAAACGAAAGCTCGGGTAAGAATAGCCTATTTTAGTTTAACCCTTTCCGATGTCAATGTTTTCGTTTCTTACATACTCTCTCTGTCTACACGAAGTTTCTGTTAAACCAATGATTATTTTTAACCCTAAAACATTATCACCGTTCGTCGTTCGTTCGTTCGTTCGTTCGTTCGCTCGCTGAAAGTTTGTACTGTATGATCAAAGCAAAAGAAATCCAAACCACCTCTGCTTTCCTCTACCTATCAACAATTCACCGCTTTCCACGTTCCCATCTAGCTTTTCCGAAAAGACTAAGAAAAAACTCTATTTCGCTGCGGATATGCTAGAAAATCCATCCACTTACCTAATTTTGAAATCAATTCCTGCGTTATAGTGAATATGATGCGACGGTGCATAACTTCAAATGTAGGGAGAAACATAAGGTTAGTGGAGAGGAGTTCCCATCTTCCTTGTCTTGAACAACGAACCAGCTTTCAGCGGCGCAGATCTTCTGATGCAGTCTTTGGAATAAGGTATAGCAAGGATTGAAGATAGTGATGGTTGGTTGTACTCAGTAGTGGAAGGCGGAATGCACTTTGATCCAAAAATAAATTTTATGAATATTTGCTAAGTTCTCACTCACATTTACATACGGACCTACATGCCTACCACACAATAATGACTTACTCACATGTGCCTTTGACAGCTTGATGACTTGAATCGGATTGAATAGCCGAATTGGTATTGGAGAACGGGTTCACATTATCTGTTTGTGGATGAATAGAGTGGAAGACATCTTATTACTGGTCGATTTCCGAGTTCGGTTTGCATATCACCAACGGAGGCCTGCCGCATTCTCTGATGTTTCTTGCCCGAAGAAGGATTGGCTTGCAATATTGCTGGCCATCACCTCCCTCCTTCAATGCTTAAATGCCATGGCGAACGAATCAATATCCCTGATCAATGCAAAGGGTTCCATGAATCCATGATATTGAAGTTGGTGGTACCCGCTATGGGCATAGGGCTCCAGCCTCCATTTTCTTTGCTTGGACTTTGATGACAGAGGTTTTGTTACATCATTTGATAGAAAAGGGTTAATTACCTGGATTAACTTACCAATGTGGCATTGTGGTATTTTCCCTTTAACTGAAGAGAGTTAAGAGAGAAAGCTTGCTGATACAATATACTGTTGCCTGTCACGAAAGAAATATAGGACTGTAAATGTGTAAATGTGCTAGCAACAGCGATTGATGTAATAGTAGTTTTAAGTTTCTATCTAGGAAAAAAACTAGAACCACTATACTACCTACCAAACCACTACGAACTGCTCACTCATTAACCAAAACCATTCGACCGAGGTAATTGAATATACCCACCTAGTCCGATTCCTCTTTCGTTCAACGTAACGTCCGTGATACATCACACATCACACATTATCATGGCCTTCAAGCGATGTCCAGCACGGAGTAATCGACGAGATGGACGGCAAGGTAAGGCACAAAGCGAAACCGAGAATGTGATGACATTCGATGAGAACAGCTTATAATATGATGTTGCTACACTACCCTCTGCACTACGCTGCACACTGCAATGCAAATGCAAGTGCATGAATGTGAAGCAAGCCCGATATCTATCGATATCTCATCCATTCTTTACTTATTCGGGAGCATCATCCATAACCCCCATCCATCCCCATCCATTCAATCATGATCCATCACACCCTTCACATCCATCACATCCATCCATCGCCTTACTTGTACTCACTCTCAATTGCTGTGCTGAAACTTGAAGGCCTATGAGCACAATCCAATCAAATTAAACCAGCTTATGATTGCATTGTAACGCAGCTTACGCATCGACGCTTGCCCGCCGCTCAAGCCCAACACCACTCTTCACAGAAAGATGGCCTCAAGGGTTCCTCGTACATACGCATTTGTCGATGCTGGTGACACAGGCGAACGACTCCGCCTCGAACTAAACTACGACCAGCATGACGGATTCAAAAATCGATTCCTTACCAGTGTCGCACTGTCTAAAAGGGGTCTTGGACTGGGTGGAAGCAAGCAGAATAGACAAGCATTCTTTATGTCCAATTGTAGAAGATTTAGTGCACTTTCACACTCGCTCACAAAATTTCTCGTGTCCATTTTTGCATCATTACCATCGTTGCCAGGTCATGGAACGGTACTGAGAGGCCCTGAATGCTCGCGTTGTTTCTGATGACAGGCTGACTGAAACTGCCGGCGGCTGTGCAAAAATAAAAATAAAAAAGAGGATGTCATGGAATAACATCGTGAGGGCATTGAATACCAATTTCTTTTACACCACGTCAATGTTTGGAGTAGCCCCTTCATACCCGATCCGCTCTTGCCACGGAACTCGGATATACGACCCCCGTCTATTTTATATTCATCAAGCTTGCGAAGCGAAGACTTTCCTATTGGACCTTCCGCAAGTCAAGCCTAAAATGGTATTCACGATATATATCGCTTTGAACACCGATGCGAAGTAGCAAGATGTATCAAGTGATCTAATTAACAAATGAGTAGATAGACGAAATTGGCCCGACTGACACGTTCATTTGTGCTCATGTTCTGCCCTATGATCCAAGTCATTATCTCATAATTCCTGAGTAGCGTCCCGGGTTACCACTCCGTCGGGCTGTACATCCAATGGGCATTACAATTCCATCTTCTGCGCACCAAAACCTTGCTCCATACTCGTAGAAGGGGATTGACACAGCATCTATCAACCATACAAAATCTCATGATTAGCATTTCGGGGAATAGACTCATCACTCCCGATCGCCTTCGAAATGTTTTGAAATGACTGAGGAGAGAGCTTGTTCTACAGCATTTCTCTCCTCTACCCACAACACTCAACAGGGAATTTACGCATTAAGCTTCAAAATGCGAACCTTACCAGGCATGACCTCGGGCCACCGTTGAGCTTCTGAGCTCTAATTGTCTCACTTAGACAGGACCTTAGATCCAACCCATGGTTGGCCGCGGCTGAAGGGGTGAACCCAGCCATATCTCACTATACCGTGCGTTCAGATCTGCGACTGGGGATTTTTCTATACGGTTTCAGTTTTCCCAAGTTTCTTCCTACAAATCACCATCTTTTTGTAACAAGAAAAATCAACAAACCCTAAAACCCCCTTTTCGCTGCACGTTATTGGTCCACTCGCCCTCGTCAAGGACTAGGGCCTTGGCTTCACCGCTTTATGTCACTGCTTATGGGTCGATAGGGATTTGGTTGTAGGAAATTGGGTATTAGTGGTGAGGGGAGAGGGATTTGATTATTCATATATTATGTGGATGAGTCAAAACTTCCATCGTTTCCTTCTGAGGGTTTAGCATAAAAGAAGGTGGTCTAATGCTATCATGCTATGCAGAGAGATTTTCTTGTGATTGTGATATCAATCATACAGTACATGTTACTTCGAACGCCTCTTTCATCAAATCCTGTCAATCGCGTGGCCAAAACATCAGTCGTCTGCATGGAACTGCTGAACAATTACTCCATAGAGCGAAGCGTATAAGGCTGTACATCAGTCATTGGGTACAATCATTGCTGCAGCATGCAAAGGGCAAAAAGACATGTTGAAAATCCCCAATAACTTATTTTTAGTACCCATTTTCTTTCTAGAAGATCTGACTTTCCTTTCGGTGCGGTACAACAGTATGCCGTGCCGTGCTGTGCTGCGCTGTGCTGTACTAAAGAACACACGAAAGTTTTACATGCAACATTGAAATACTACGTAGTATGGAAATCGGACAACACCAACAGCTACCGCAAGCTTTAAGCACGAAAACCGCGCTACTGTACGTATGTTTTTATTCACATAATAATACATGCAGCTGTATTAATAATCGTCCGTTTTTATATAGTGGTCAGATTCGATATCATTCAGGTCCGATCTTACTAGGCATCTTTCGTTGTCACTGTTTGTCGGATCGCCTCTTTTTTCCCATTTGTTTTCTACATGCATGACTTCGTTCGATCGCTTTGCTTCACTACAGTGCTCTGTGATTTTTGGTGCTGCACACCCGTAGATCCTCGGTCCTTCTCGAATAATAGCTTATCTTTTACAATTTGTGTCTGCACGACTCTTGAGCGGACCTGATTGGGACGCCTACGGAGAAACACTGTGCTATAGGGTTTATGAGTGTCCACCGTCCACTGCGCTGGATCTTCTAGCACTTTGGCGTGTTTGGTAGCTAACATAAAGTTTTCAGCGTTTCCTGGTTTCCCTCGTTCCCCCACTTTCCCACTTTTCCCCAGCGCAATAGTGGTGTGCTCGGCTGGTTTTCTGAGCAGCACCTTTTTGTAGAAAGGCTGCAAACCTTACCACCGACGTCGATTTTGCCTTGCTCATCCCTTGCCCATTTCTCTGCGATGTGGGGCTAACGGCGACAGCACAAAGCTACTGATACAGATGAGGCAATTGCGGCCATATTACAAGGATTGATTTGTCTCGGGATGAATAGAAATCCACATAAGCGATAGGAAAGTCCCATGACCTTTCACTATTTCTCGATCACCAAGGATACTGCCCAAGCTTGATCCTGTACGAAATATGGGAAGTTTCGAAGAGACAACATGTTTGCCACGCGGGTGGAACTTTAGTTAAGGATTTTTGGCGATGGAATGGGGTTTTTTGAGCAAAGATTGACCTATGCACGTCAAATCTAAGCTCGGGGAGAAAGCTTTAACAATTATTCATTAAAATCGTGGAATTTCTCATCCTATGGGACGATCATTTTGGCGGTGAAGTATGTAGACACGCGAGGGGAACTTGCTCGTCCCTCGTCTAAAACCTAATACAGACTCCCGCATCAAGGTTCCTATCTCCTACGTAAATACCATAGTTTCAAGGCGGAATACTCGAAAAAGATATCATGATTCAGCATGATGAAGAATTAAGCTCAGAGCATTAGGTTGTTATTTCCGGTGCAAGCTCCAAATGAAGAATGCTTGACCGGCTCCAACTTTCAAACCGCAACATTGGACCCTGACTCTGCGGTGTTTAATCTATCTACTTCGGGTGGGCTTCTGCATAAATGACAACATTGTTGGATCATTTGGAGAGGCTCAAGAACATGGTTATCCCTAGAGTAGTTCTTTCTCGCACTTTTCACACGCTATCGTGAACCAATTAGACGCTTTGAAACTTCAGAATCAATATGCAGCTACCACATGTTACTTAGCTTCGGAGGGCCTGTGAAACCATTCCTTGCATTTCTATCTTTTGGTAAACCTTGGTGATAGATGTCATCCGAAGTCCAATTCCCTATTTGGAGATATCTGAGGGAGTACGGTGAGGACAAAGCATGGAGCTTCAAATGGGAATCAAGTCATGGGTAACAGTCAAGGGGATGTCGAAAATTAACGGTTGTATACATCCAGAGCCACCCCATCTAACATCTGTTGGGCCGAAGTATCGACATTGAATATCCGGTCGTAAGTGTTTAATGACCATGTCACTTGCCCTGATAATGATCTTATGGAGAACAAAAACAAACTTTTGGGATCTTTTGTCTCGGTATCGACGCACCAGGGCGAGCAGGGGGCATGGGTTTGTGCACAATTCTTATGAAAAACATCTTACCTTATTGCGCCTGTTCTCCGCAAGACTGGTTAAACTGGGCCACCGTGCCAAGAGGCCAAGCTTTGTATTTCAAGTAAAGTTTGGTCTTGGCTTTCCTTGATCAACACGGGTGTTTAGCTGTTCAGTGGACGGCGATGAGGGTTAAAAGCCGAGGCAGCCTTTTTTAACTCTTTTTGTTGCTAAAAATAGCCCATATATATTGGCCACATTGGGTAATCAATTCGCTTAAGAACACTCTATATTCTGGAGCCCATCTTCTGTGCTATTCTCTTCGATCCACTTGTGCAATAGCCAGACAGTATTGAAAAGATTCTTGAACTGTTCCCGAGAATTCACCTCCCGTAAATCCGACATGTGGAGTGGAATTGAACCTAGGTACCGGGGACTCCGATGCTAATTCAACGAGCGAGAGGCGCTCCGGAGGGAGGGAGGAGACCAACACATCTAGGGACAGCGATTTTCCCACATGGCTCGGACTTTATCTTTGTCAGAGACCGAAGGCAAGAAAGTCGTTCGTTGTGGCTGCAGAATTCCATTTGCCGGCTCAGACTACACTTCACCACTCAACCATTAAATCCAGGCAGCAGGAATTGCTTCAAATAGTGCAGGTTTAGTATTGTAAACGGTTTGGACTATCACGATTCACTGCACTACCACCCGTGCGCCACAGCCCGCTTCCTCACTAGAACTACTTTTCTGAGACGCACGAGAGGGGAAGTGCAAGAAAAAGTAACTATACGCGCAAAACACCTTGTTAGGTTTGACTTATCTATCTTGTTCTTGCATGATCTGAGAATTGACCTATGACGAAAGGAAAACTCGGTGTTTTTGCTTCTTTGGTTACATCCGCTGCCATCGTTCACTCGGACTCGGACCGCATTGATGTTCATGTCCTTAGGCAATGTATTAGATTTTTCATTCCATCTCCGTGGTTTCTTCCGTGATCATTGCTCCCCTCAGTCGAGAAAGGTGGAGGCGACAAAAGACCATGCATATGCTGCAACAATAAGATCTATGACCTGTCCAACGGCCGTACTTCTGCTGTAGAGCATTAATCGTACAGGAAGGGGATTACAAAAGAACGTTCGCGAAAGGAAGCAATAAAGACTGCGGGGTACGTTCATGTATTCTCCAGCCCCTCGGTCCCATTTTCAATAGTCGGTGAACGTGTCATTTTCCCTCGCCTGTACTCAGTAAGTAATCACTGCAGCAATCCCACTTCTACTGAAGGAAAGACGAATTGGATTGCTGGTCAAGGCTTATAGTCCTGCAAGTGTGCATGCATTTTGTCTGCTCAGGATCGAGATATGAAATCGCATGGTGTGGAATCTGCTACCCATAAATTGAGAGGATAGATGTAACATGTAACGCTACGTTGATTCAATAGCACCGCAGCAGTAGCAAACAGTGAAGATGTATGGCTGGCTATCTACACGCATCTCCAATCATGAATAACCCTTTCAATTTCTTCAATCCTTCAAAGTGTCTCCGCTCATCCATACACGCGAGCATTATAAGACCCCATCCTGTACGCCGTACCACCGCCGTCGTTCGACTATTCGATGAAGAACGAGCAAAAAAATTGCCGCATGAGGTAAGGTGGTGCGATACATAGGGTTTCCATCCGCGCTTGATAGGATCAGAAACAAGCAGTCATGCACGTCGTCTTAGTCATTTATGGCCCAGGTTCAGGGGGTCATATTCTGCAAATGATTTCACTCGTCTCCCTGAGCAAACATGTTCCAACTATAGGAAGGCAGTCTTATATCAACAAGGCTGGAGTCAGCACTCTAAGTAGAGTTCTCACTTTGATTCGATGAGCCACCACGACTTCGTGGTTGTGTAATCGTAGGATGTCACTTATTCGCATATCTTGACGGCGAAGTCGCTCAGGCGGTCTGGAGTGAGAATGTTCAATGGTTGTTGGTTTGCGACTATGGACAATAACCTAGCAATCGTCCAATACTTCATGCGTCTTGAGGCGAAGCCTCACGGTTAAGTTAAGGGATCTATTGAGCGAGTAATCAGTCCAATGAGTCGGCATGCAAAGGGCCATCATTACTATACATAGTACTACCTGGGGTTCACTCATCATTTATTGATTACTTACTATTCATAATCAAACAAGGAGTCTGCGATGGCATTCAAGATTGCATGGGGAAACTATTGTCTTCGACATCCCATACCCAATGGCGCTTTATTATTGGAGAATATCAATGAGCTTGAATATATGGGCAGCCTTTTCTGGAGTCATTGAGTGTCACCATGCCAATGATTGTGAAAATGTCGCGTTGGGTCTAATGGTATCGAGGTAGGTAAAGTTGAGTTTTTCAATATCTGGCTGTAATTGATACAAACATTCTAGTTGGTTTTAAATGTCCCACACGAATTCAATGCTCTAGATGATCTCAATACATCAAGTCTACCAAAAACATGAAATGGGCTGAAAAATCACAAGTCTTCCATCTCCCACTCAAAGTGCGGATCCTCAGAGATTCCAAACATGAATAAATTCATACATCAGTCCAGATCCTTGCATTGCCGTACGAGCAGCTCGAATCATGGACCTCAGATGTATATCACAAACGCAAGACACTGTTCATCCGCCAGCAGGTCATCTCATCTCCTCGACAAACACGCAATCAATCGATAGGAAAGTCAATAATTCCACAGCAAACTTTCTATTCAGGACACAACCCAATTCTCACACGCATCTATCTCCCAATCCGCACATTCACACCAGCGAATTCACCAATTCCTACGCGTCCATCAATCCATCCATCCCATTCCGGCATTCCATCGCAAAACAAACTTTCAAAGCATCGTATCTCATGCTTTGGATCTCCAGAATTGCGTATACCTTACACCGGTAACACACAATACAATGCAAAATACTACATTCCCACACCCTTCCACGTACTCGGGTTACCTCCCTGATTCTACTCCTTCCTTTTTCACATTTGATTGTCCAAAAGAACTCTCACTATTAAGTTTCCCACTATCAAATGCCTTACAATTACAAGCCCAGCCGGCAGATCAAAATCAAGAACCAAGAACCAGGGAGGGGTAGGTTGATCCATAGAGTTTGAGTAGACATCCCGAGGACGCCAGGGAGGGGGAAAAAGCCAAGTTAGATCGGCCGAAGAAAGAAAGAGAAAAATGAAATGAAATGTTTACAAAGCGATTTACTGATGCCCTGAAGTCGGCGACTCTGGAGAGTCCAGGATCGAGAAGGTTGGATACGGGAGGGAGTTCCCATTAGAGTTTTGAGGCTGAACGTCGATCGGAATGTGAGGAGCAAGAGGAAGAGGACGGAGGGTGGCGTTTTCCCCTTCTTCTTCTTCTTTTTCTTCTTCTTCTTCCTCTCCCTCTTTCGGAATTGCCCAATGGGGAGAATCGAGGTGTCAGTAGTGGAGGGATCTAGCCGGGGAACTGGGGGGTTCGAAGAAGATTCGGTGGATGGAAGTAAGGGAACATAGGGCGTCGGAGATATCTCAGTGAATGGGTGTGGAAACAGGGTCTCGGGAAGATCGAGGGTGCAAGGAGGTGGAGTAGACAGGTGGAGGGTTTGAGCTAGCAGCATGTGGAGGGTGGATTTCCGGTGCGGATGGGTTAGCCAAGTTCTGTGGCTTATACTGCGGCACTGAAGATGTTCACGAATCTGTTTGGGTTGAATGAAGATTTGAGATTTGAGACCCGTACGCAGCCAGATCGAAAGACACATCCCATGCAAGATGAGCGAACTAGTGTTGAATTGAGTTTCAACTTTTTTTCTTCTCCCATGGATAGTCTGCCCTAAATGCCAATTGCAACTCCAATTCCCGAATATCAATACACCTCACACCTCCTTTCCACGCAGCGTCGTATCGAACTCAAACTCAAACCATCCCACCCCATCCCATCCCATCCCACCGGTGAAACCCGCACCCCCCAATCCACCAAGACTCTTGAAATTCTAATGATTCCATATCCCCTTTTCATACATGCAGACATCCACATATACACATGCATATGTATTATGCATACCCAGGACACAGGTACGTAGGCATGTATCCACCTTCCCCCATCCCACCCTATCCTATCCCATCCCTCCCTATTTTCGAATTCTTCACCTCCTGTGGTATTCTCCGTATCCACTGCCGGTATTTCACCTCACTGCTAGGCTCGTAGCAATCCACCGCTCCACAGAGCATATTACATAACATCACACTGTTTGTATGCGCCCTACAAAAGACAACTCATGCATCGGGTATGTAATTTTCCTACCTTCCTACCTACCTCCTTACCGGAGAATTTCCTCCCCCTTCCTATTTTCCCTTTCCACAATCCCGCGGGTATATATGTCAACTCCCCATTCCACCTCCCGCATACTCATTCTCACCCCCCACTGTCCTCCTACTCATATATATATATATATATATATACATATATATATACATTCACATTAGCATCACCCTAAACTCGCACCCTTCAAATTACAATCATCAAACATTTCAAAAATCTCCCTCTATACTACTATATACTATTCGCTCCTCAACTATATGCTATCTATCTACTTCATCTATCTACCTAAATAATAACCCATCGCCCAAAACACACTCGTCTCAACGCTATGCTTGCTGCAAGAAATGCCTCCCTTCGCCCACCCCATTCAATTCATTTCATCCACACCCGTACCTCTTCACTTTCTCGCTGACCATGTTTTCTTTCCCTTCCTCCAGAGTATAGAGCCCAAAAAAGAAGAGGTATCAAGATCAAGTATATCTATCTAATTGTTTTTGCTTACTTGCATTTCCATCCACCCATCCCACTTCCCATTCATCCACCCATGACCATGCATGTCATGTCCTTAGGGCTATTATCAGCCCAGCCCACAACACCCTACCGGCGCTCCACACCTTCTCAAGCACAAAGTGGAAAGAAATTAAGAAGGAAGAAAATCGATCGCCATGCCATCCCTTTTGCCAGAATGTAGTATGCTATTTTCCTCTTTCAACCCCTATGGATTCCCGTCCTTCGATCACCTTTCTTCCAAATACTAATCATCCATTCGCTTTAATCGTCAGTGTCCATCCATCATCCCATATAACGTAACCTTTCTCACGCTGAATCTCTTTTGTAAATACAAATATTCCATGCATATTTTGCACTTGGGCTCCTGCATGCTTGTTGTTTGACCTTTTGTTTTCCTCATCAAATTGCAAACTATCAGCTTGCATTTATCTTTAATCATTCCCTATCCCATTTACGCCCATCTGCCTAAGTTGTAAAACATTTCAATTCCCAGATTGCAATATACTTTGAATTTCGAATTGACCCGAAGGTTATTCTATCCATATAGATATTTACAAGTTGTATGTTGATCTTAAAGCTGCGATATTTGCTGGAGCAACATTGCTGTTAAGGAAGGCATTGAAATCTGGAATTAGACCCTTATAAACGTCGAGGACCTGTGGTTAAAGAGACAAGTGTTAGCCATGTGCAAGTATTACGACAGGAGGAAATCAATAGCTTACTTGTTGGAATGCTTGTTGTAGTTCGACGTTCCAAGTACTGCCAGGTTCAACGTCCTTTCCGTATTTTGCAATTGCAGTGACAAATTGCGCCAAAGTTTTCTCCATGGCTTGTGGGTTTAACATGACAATCGACAAGAAGCCCTTGAAAGCAGTAGCTTTTTCCAGGGTGTGATCAACATCTTCGAGAGCCTTAAGAAATGGTTGAGAAAAGGTGGCCAAGTGGGGTGACAGGATCTCAGCGTTGAACAAGCCCATTCGTCCTAGAGCTATAGCTGCATTCTCATTCATCGACTTTGGTACCATTGGATTGGACAATATTTCGAGGAATTTTTCGGACAATTTGGGCACGTATGGGGCCATGTCCTTTTGGTATTGAATTGCCACCTCACCTGCCGACCAGCATGCATTGTTGAGTACGCTAAAGGTCGACTCAATCTGCTCATCAACAATTGAATCAAGGTCGAGTTGACTAATGAGCACAGGGAGTAGCGTGGGGAGGAATTCTCGTAGTTGTGGAAACACGTATTTTGCACAATCTCCTAACAATGCGTAGGATGATTGGCGGACATCGTTCTCTGGATCCTCCATGCAATATACGAGAAGTTGAAAAAGTTGGGGCTGCGAACCGGATACGAGCGCTGCAGATTGCTTATCGTCAACTGCTTGGATAATCGCGCTCAATAAATCCAAACTAGTCACCATGAAATCCTTGTCCGGAGTATCTAACCCTGGATTATTGGCCGCCGCGATGAATTCTTCCAGGTTTTGATGAATGATTGTCACACATCTCGTGAAAACGGGGGCGGCAAATGGGGCGAAGCTATCTGCCAAAGCAGTAGCAACGTACGACAGGCATTCTAAGAGTGGGAACAATTCTCGTGATTGATCAGAAACTTTATGCCATCTGTTTATCAGTGCTGGCATCAATAAATCAATGAGCTCTGGTTGTGCCAAACCTTGACCTACGTGCTCGGCTAGCGTTTGAACGCAGTCGTACAGAATGAACATGTTACGATCCTTGTATTTCTCAAAACACGTGACAAATTGCTGAATGATTGGCTTGCAATACGGCGTGAGGTTGGAACCTGCTTTCTCCTCGAGATGTGCAAATGCTGAAGCCCCAGCTTCTTGGACTCTCTTGTTGCGGTCCAACATCTTTGTCAAAATGCCTTCCATCATAGGCTCAAAATACTGTGCTCGTTGGTTCGGGTCTTCAAGCCCAGCTCCCCAAGCCGAGTATCTACCGAGGGTCCAGCAGGTAATTTGTCTAACCAAGGGTTCGGTATCATTTAAGAGTGAGATCAGGTAGGGTACCAGTTCAGGAAGATGTGGTCTAACAACGTCCATACAGCCTTCAGCAACGGCACCGAGAGCGAGAACCGCTGCTTCCCGATGTGGCCACTCCTGATGTCGTAGGTTGGTCATCAAATATGGAAGAATCGTGTTAAAAACTGGGCCGCGGAAATCGTTTGCAAAAACGTCAAGTGCCGCAGCTGAACACTTTCTCAGATTCCACCTGTCTTCAGGGGCCTCATCATCATCATCCTCCTCAATTTCCCCTTCATCAAGGTCATCATCATCTTCCATGCCTTCGAGTTTGGCGTAATCAACACCATTCGCCGCCCCATTGCTGTCCCCATTCGCCGCTTGCATTCTGGCAGCTTTAGTTTTGGCAAACTTAGGTTTGATATCCTCGGCGCGGTCCTCGACATCGGCATCATCGCCTCCCCCTTCAAGCATGGCAATATCTTCCTCGCTATATATCATGCTCTCAAGTAACACAGGTATAATTTTGTCGAGGTATGGACCCAATGCAGTGTACAACTCATTGTGCTCCCCAACACTAAGCCAAAATTCGGCGGCGTCGCATGCCAAATCCTCGTCATCAACTTTTCGTTGCTGTGCTATCATATAATCAACCAACCCACCGATATGGGGAAGAATCTTATCAGGTCGAATTTCCACAATCTGAACAAATGCTCTGCAGACCTGTCGCCTAACTTCATTTGAGGGATCACTGGCGAGTTGAAACAGGCGGTTGAGGAGATCATCCAAAGATATAAGTAAGGCTTGGGGTTTGTGTGGAATGAAGATATTCAAAGCGGTCAAAGCCAAAGTTCGAATTCGTGGCCTCTCATTCGCAGCGAACAGAATGAGTTTTGGGATGATGAAGGCAAGCGGTCGCTGTCCTTGATATTCCTTGTCTAGCATTTTTCGATTATCTTCACAGATCTTCGACAAAGCTGCCATGGCTCCCTCCTGTGCTTCTGGTGAAATTGTTCCATTGGTATTCCCAATCAGAGCCAGTAAATCTGGCAAAATCTGTGGCCATCCCAATATACCTCCCTTACTAACGATTTCCGTAATAACATTTCCTGCGTAGTTTCGTATAGTTGGGATTTTGTCTTGGAGGGCTAATGGAACCGAAGATTGTATCAGAGATAGACTCTCAGGAGGTATCGATTTGTACCCAGATCTAATATTGTTCTTCAGCATAACAGCTGCTGCCGATCGAATCGCAAAGTAGTCATTTGAAGTGTAATTTAGGCCCGAAGGAACCTCCGAATGCGAAAATAGGTAGGTCAGGTAATTATTGATATCTGGCGAAGACTTTGCTTGAGATAGCATCTGTTTGGTATGATAATTAGATCGGGCTCTAGAAAACAGTTCTAGCTTAGATTATGCATTTTCAAAGGAAAAACTTACAATCTCTGCTTGCTTCTGAGCAGTCTTGTCTTGCCCACTTAACGAGTCTTTCAAGCATCCTGACAATTGCCTCAAAGCCTCCTGTTCTGGCTGCCACGCCATCTCTGCTACCCTCTCGCTAGGAGCCTGTCGCACCTTCGATTTGGAGTATTCTCAAGATTCCGATATGCAGGTACGCACTTCAAGGTAAGAGATGGAAGCTCTAGGGGTCACACAAGAATTTACTTGTGGGACGTTAGAGGAGGTAGGTCGACATCTGTCGCAAAGGTTGAAGAGTTAGCTTGTGATAACGGCGTATAAAAGGATTGATGGACATGAGAGATCATTGGGTTAAGTGTGAATAAAGAAGGGGCGTGCATGACTTACGAACCGCAATTGTGAAGGGGAAAGGGCAAGAAAAAAGGTAGAATGTGAATTGTGTTACGATTCAACGAAGTAGGAATTTGGTGGGGTGTCAATTTGTTTGCTAGATCCAAGAGCGGCAGAGAAAAGCTGTGTCGAAATTTGGGGGTCGATATGGTGCTAGTACGACGATACCCATATAATAACGTTCTTGCAGGGGGGCTATTGGTTTGTGCAATGTAAATAATAAGTTAGTAATAATAAAAGTGTGCTTGTACGGAGGAGAATGATTGTATAAAATTGTGACGGCAGCTTTTTCTTGACCGGGCTTCTCGTGGAGATTTTCGCAGAAGGGGATGAAATGATAACGAATGGCAACGAATGGCAACAAATGGCAACGAGTCTATTTATCTGTTTATATATCTTCACATGGTACCCGGCAGGCAGGTAGGGAGGTGGTACTAAGTGCTATGTAGATAGAGACCGACCTTGGTGGATGATGGAAACGGATCATTCGTACTGATAATGATATCGGGGGGTTTGACGGCTACCAACCTTTGATAGGTAGGTACATGAGGGTCTTTTGGCTCGAGCATACTTGACAATTTACCCTTCATAGTACTGCATCTTCTTTGAATCTGTTCTTTCACTCAGCCAGTCGGTCAGCCAGTCGGTCAGCCAGTCAGTCAATCAGTCGGTCAGTCAGCCAGTCAGCCAGTCAGCCAGTCACTCACTCACTCACTCACCCACCCACTTGTACCCACCACCAACTACGCGCAGCTGTCACTCGTGCTTGTTGAAGAACTATAGGCCAAGCTTGCACGTCTGTGAAGAACGAATTCGAACTTCTCGCTTGGAAGAACAACGTTCGCGGGGTAGCTGGCTGGAGAGTGTGTCGTCAGTATTGATATGGGTGTTGCTCAACGAAGGATATTGGGTAGAATTGCAGAATGATAGGATGGTATACAGTACTCGTAGCATCGAATGATCGAAGGGAGAAGTAACGCCGATTTGTATATTCATTATAGACGCTGTGAACATAGATGTTTATAGATAGATTATGATACACGTTTAACAACCACAATAAGATCCATATTATGAATGCAGCATCAAATCACTGTTACGTTCTAGGACTAACTAATCGATATTGGTCTTGCTACTTGCTACCTCATGACGGATATTTGTAGATACACTATCTGTATCTGTTCATGCAATTTATCACTAAAACGAGGAAACTTTCTTTTCAAGACACCGTGTAACTTCAGAACCCAAGCTCCCAGCCCAAACAATATCGTATTCACGGAAATTTTCAATTGCAAACATCTAGTTCTATTCACTCAGCAAAGGATTTGCGTTCAATGGATTGGCGTATCGCACAATACTTCATATTTAGATAGACTTATTGTGAGGAGCCAACAACAAGCCACATCTGCGGACCTGCAGCTGGGACAGTCCATATACTTATCCGGTGATTGATCATTGTAGCTCCAGCCCTATGCCATAAAGCCAACTCATTCATATTCCCCCAAAAAGTTCGGGTCTTAGTACGGCGGCAAGTGATACTACTGTTGTGTCAAAGACAGATATGAAATGGGATAGCCGTGTCTTCTTCAGGGGGTCTGGAATAGGCTCTGAACTTAAAATGGTCTGGAAATCTTGCATGCAGAGGGTGCGCATGACATTACTGAGACTTCGGCGAATTCTAGACAAGATTGACCGTTGTACACAATGAGAGAATTGATAGGCTTTGAATTTTCGGCGGAGTGAGTCGTGGGCCATTGAAACGTCTTCAGAATAATGTAAGAGCACATAGGAACTGGACCTTGATGAGTTTCTAGTGCTGTTATTGTTGCACCGCGAAGTGATAATGATGTGCAAGTAAGATCCCAAGGATTTGGTCCTGTTCTTTGTCAGGTCGTACATCTGACGATTATTGCTGTCCCACCATATTGATCATGATGCAAGCCTCGATGAAGACCCTTAGCCTATAAGTCTTTGATTTCAGGTGATACCATTCTTGAAATGGCTTGAATAGTTCAGTAGTCATTTCTAGGACCGGCATTGGTACAACGGTAGGTTGCACAACTATCAAGTTGTAGCTTGCTTTGCAAGAACCCGATTCTCGGTATCGTCCGCTCTCCATCGCACGAACCAGAAGAATGTGTTTAGTAGCTGGTGCTTCATCTCCATTTAGGGATTATTGAAGGTAATGGCGGCTTCGATTTAAGTGCCATTGGTGCCATCCACAATCAATTCACCTTCGGTCTTTCGCACTTGTTCCATAACAATTTCCACCACCTTCTTGAAACCTTCCATCTCCTCCTCCACAGTCCCGCCCATTCCTGCACTTGCGAAGCTGATAGAATTGCCAACGTAGACGGGCTTTCCTGTCTTGCGTGCCAACAATTTTGCAAGACGGGTCGTGAACTCGACTGAGGATTCGTAGACACACAAGGGTGTAGAAAGTGGCTGACTAGCATTCATTCTCTAAACATACGTTAGAACACTGAGATGGAGCAGGAACCAGAGAATGACTTACGTTGGGGAGCGCATAGACGAATGAACCTAGAGGTGGTGCAGTGGAAGTATCGCCATTTAATGCCGTTGTGAGGAACAATAATAATGAAACCGTATTGATTGTCAAGTGAAGATGGATATTGGTCTCTGGGGCTTTCGGAAGAGGGAATGAGATTTGAATGGATGGCTGTGACGCGCCTGTGACTTCTGGACTCGAGTTCGCCATATTTACTGATGGTGCTATTGGGAGCTGTTTCTGGTGGAAAAAAGTAATAGATGTTCTCTTGCTTGGGTTTGGCGGGCTCGCGGGGTATGTTTGCATGGGGGAACAGACGAGACTGTTCGTGACGAACTGAGCTTTACTATTATAACATAACATTTACACTTCAACTTTTATAACACATAAACTTACTTATACTTGATCTAATATGAGGAAATCTAATCATTTACTCAGATCCTTCAGTTTCCTTCCACAAACAGTTTGTAACTTCATGCGAAAGATAATTTCAAAACGCAGTGCTGCAAGGCGGTGAACAACGGCAGCGGCAAAATAAATGAGTTTCGTCATTGCTGATTCTAAACACTTGAATATTTGAAAACAACCCATTCTTGATCACAAGGACGAGATTGTTCAATCCGATTCCCCTGATGGCATACCGACTCGTCGCGGCGCATGCGACTCCATCCCAATCATCACAGCGAGGCCTTCATACTCTCCGAACTTCGTCAATTCTAGGACAATCGCAATGCATATGCCGGTGCCATAGGCCTCGGAATTTTTCATCGTCTGCGAGATTTTATCGTCAGAACAACGACTACAAGGAATCTTTCGGAACAAGACTGCGAAGGGCCCTGAATGATACGAAGATAACATGGTATCATATACCTGTGGGTTTGGGTATAGCCTTCTTAGGTCTTGGTCAGATATATCGAGTGAATGAGCGAGAAAAGGCAAGGAGGCGAGAAGAAGACGAAGATGGGTTTGTCAGGAGTGTAGGGTCTGGAGATGATGGAAACGATGAAGGATATCAAGGAAGACCGAAAAGGAGAGAACGAGTAAGGCCCTCGGGACCATGGTATGTCATTTACTCGATGTTTGAGCTTCTAGCTAACAAGTCTGCAGGCAGGTTCAAGTCATGTCAACTCTCCCATTGAAAGCCATGTCAAGAATATGGGGCAGATTCAATGAATTGGAGATACCTTACTATCTACGCGTACCGGGATTTAAATTGTATTCTTTTATATTCGGTGTCAAGTAAGTGGATTTCTCAATCTCAAAACCATGCACTCTCTAATTGTATTTCTATCAGTCTTTCTGAAGTATCAGAACCCGATCTTCACGTATACCCCAATTTAGCTTCATTCTTCTATCGTACTTTGAAACCAGGAGCTCGCCCACTTCATCCAAATCCTAATGCATTGCTTTCTCCATCTGATGGTCGGGTTCTTCAGTTCGGTGCAATCGAAAGTGGCGAGGTAGAACAAGTTAAGGGAATGACTTATAGTCTGGATGCTCTTCTCGGTACCAGCAAACCAGCTACCACCCCTAATCCTGCAGATCCTTCCAATATATTTACCCCGCCTCAAGATACCATACCTAAACAAAGTAAGGCGAGGTACAAGGACGGAGATGAAGAGATTATCAAGCAAGATGAAAAGTTTGCAACTGTAAATGGTATCTCGTATACTCTGCCAAACTTACTCTCCGGACCGCCTCAAAAGCAACCTGGCAAGAAGTCAAGTGATGCCTCTACCACACCAAAGGCAGCCTCTGAAGCCGAAGTTCGTGCCGACCTTGCTCTTGGTGAAAAGCCGTGGTACTCTCGAGTTACTACAGAGAACAAGACCGCTTTGTATTATGTAGTTGTATATCTGGCACCTGGTGATTATCATCGTTTCCACTCTCCAACAGCTTGGGTCGCTGAGAAGCGCCGCCATTTCGCTGGAGAATTATACTCGGTGTCGCCCTATCTCCAGCGAACATTACCTGGCTTATTCACACTGAATGAGCGAGTTGTACTACTTGGTAGATGGAGGTGGGGTTTCTTCTCCTTCATCCCTGTCGGTGCTACAAATGTTGGTTCCATTAAGATCAATTTTGATCGAGAACTACGAACCAATTCTTTAACAACAGATACGGCTGCTGACAGAGCTGCTGCCGAAGCTGCAGAACGCGGGGAATCATATAGCGGATTTGCTGAAGCTACTTACGAGGCTGCGAGTCCCATTCTTCACGGACATGCCCTGAGAAGGGGTGAAGAAATGGGAGGATTTCAATTAGGAAGTACGGTTGTACTTGTGTTTGAGGCACCTAAAGGAACAAGACCAAGTCTTGATGAAGGCTGGATGGGACAGAAGAGAAAGGGAGGTTGGAACTGGGCCATTGAGAAGGGCCAAAGGGTCAAAATGGGTGAACAATTAGGATGGGTCGATGACGCTTAAGTTTGGGCAGGGAAAAGGAAAACGAGTATTTAAAACAAACCAAGTACTTTGATTGTATATACATGTGGATCATTTTCATTCTAACAATATTTTTATGAGTTATTGTTAAAGGTGGCTAAGAATCATAGGGGTCCTCAACCCATCAAGGTTGGCCATCAAGGTACCCGCCACGCATAGATATCTTGCATGTACATGGTACTATTTAGATTCCTTCAGATTTTGTATCAACAGCAGAAAGAACAACAAAATATTACCAACGACAAATCCCCAAATATGTTAGCAGTTGACGAGATTCATATTCATGATGTTCTCATCGTAGGTGGAGGTCCTTGCGGTCTCGCCGTCGCTGCACGTCTTTGTGAAAGCACCCCTTCATCACTTTTCACAGACTCCGAACACCAGCGTTATCACTGGATGAAAGCATCTTCCGCACGTCAAACCTCCAAACCTTTCAAAACAAGTCGACGTTCCCACACAGCCAGCGATCGATTGGTACAAGGTGCATCTTGCTGTAGTGGCCTCGATATCGCTGTGCTAGATGCACATGGCAGCGAGTGGATGAGTGCTTGGAACGAGAGATTCGAGAAGTTGGAGATTAAATATTTGAGAAGTCCGATGTTTTTTCATCCGGATCCAAGAGATAGAGATGGGTTGAGAGGCTATGCGTGGAAAGAGGGGAGGGATGATGAACTTAAGGAGATTCATGGGGTGATTGGTAAGGAGTTAAGCAAACATCAGAGAAAACAGAAGATGAAGAAAAGGTATGCTATTTTGATATCTGCAGGTTACGAGAATATATAACGAATGCCGCTAACTGAAATAGTGGTAAAAGTAGGCAGGAAACCACATTTCTAGACGAACGAGATCGACCGGATTATTTCAGACCAAGCACTGCACTCTTCAAGAGCTTCTGTGAAGATATTGCTACTCGTTATGATCTGGCCAATATTGTGGAAAAGTCCGATGTCAATTCGATCGATTATAAACCCAACGAATGTCCAGATTGTCCAGGTGTGTTCACACTGCAAACGTCCACAGGCATAAAACGAGCACGCATTGTTGTCTTTGCGGCAGGCGCTGCTCTAAATCCAGCTTTACCATCCGACTGTCCATTCTCAGACGCAGGAAGCATAACACACGCTCTGATTCCCTCATATCTCAGCTCAAACGATAAACTCCTTCCTCCACATATGATCCAAAAGATCTCACGCAAGCAACGAACGAATCTTCTTGTTGTAGGCGGTGGTCTCACCAGTGCCCAAATTGCAGATGCGGCTCTCAAACGCGGCGTCACGAAAGTATACCAAATAATGCGTGGTCCCCTTAAAGTAAAAGATTTTGACATGGAACTGGGCTGGGTCGCCAAATTCAAGAACCACTTTCTTGCTCGTTACTGGAGTGCAGATTCTGACGAGGAGAGATTGGAAATGTATAAAGAGGCCAGAAATGGTGGAAGTGTTAACTCGGAGTATCATCATATCCTAAAAACGCATATCTCAAAAGGTCGAGTTTCACTTCATGAGTACACAAACATCACTTCCGCCTCATGGAATACAGGTTCACAGTCGTGGGAGGTGGAGACTTCTCCTGAGTTGTCGGATCTCCCTGCATTTGATCATGTCATATATGCAACGGGATTTGACATTAACTTTGAAAAAATCGAAGCAGTACAACCGCTGATTAGGAAATATGGTATTGAAACCGTTGGAGGATTTCCATGCTTGACACACGATTTGAGTTGGAGTGACGAGGTACCATTCTTTGTTACTGGAAGATTGGCAAGCTTAAGAATGGGTCCAGCTTCACCAAATCTTGAAGGGGCCAGAATGGGTGCCGAGAGAATTGCTGTAAGTCTCGATTTTTTCTATTTACCCAATTGACTTCCTTTGGGTTCATGGATACGTTATATTTGCTAATCAGTCACAGTGGAAAGTAGGCGAGCTCCTGGGACGTGGAGAACCGGATACCAAGGGCGAAAGACGTGACAGTGGATATAGTAGCATTGATGATAAAACCGAAGGCGTCGATTTTAGAAGACTGGGTTTGGGTATCGAAAACCAGTTTGATGTGCTAGATCTGGGAGGAGATACTTCTGAGAGTGATGATTGAAGGAAGGAGAAATAGAACATACTTTTGAGTCCATAATACATAATACCCAACAATGAACTCGCGATAGCTAGATCATACAACAGAAGCTGGCATTCTGAGCATCCTCTCTGGACATCATGGATAATAGGAGTGCGTGGTGGGAACAACGCATTCTCGAGCCTTTATTGACGGGCTGCCATTTAAGGAGTAGCGAAGATGTAGACCTCAGTCAACGTTTCAGTGTTTGCTTTCTGAGAACATTAAAGTCTCAGACTCCCAACGAAAACCCATCCATGGTTTTAAAGAATCAAAAGAAATGCAATACATGCCCAGTACATGCCCAGTATTTATTGACCATACTTTCCGCTGTCGAAAATGGCCTCTAAAATAGTTCCGTCCATTGGCGGAACCAGCGGGACCACTCCCCGGCTGTAGCGTTTGGATAAGATGAGATAAGCAAGATGATGCCGAAGCTTGCGACCAGATATAATAATAACCGTTTGTTTGCTCGTGTTGGAGTTGACACATTAATAGAAGTTTACGTCGTCCAAATCGTTTCAGCAGGACAGGAATTGTTCATAAGCCAACATTCATTCATATACTTTCCTTTATAAGCGTATGATCATAATCCTTATGATTACTATGAAAGAAACCTCATCTTAAACAGCTAATCAGCATCTCACTTTATCTGACTCCCGCGTTAGATATTGGCCAACCCAATTGCAAAAGGCAAGGTCGTATCTCAAAGAGTATAACAAGAATCAAGCAGCCATTATGTCTCAATCACCAGAGGAGAATGAGCCTGGTAGTGACGCGCCCACCAAGGACGAGGAACAGCCAAAATTACCAACTTTCACTCTTTCTATTGTCTCTCCTTCGGTAGAGGTCGCAAGTCCATTGACTTTTCCCCAACTGTTGGTGACCACCACAGTACAAGAATTGAAAGCAAAGATCAGAGAAGTCGTGCAATCAAAGCCGGCCGACTCAGCCCAGAGACTGATCCACCGTGGCCGAATGCTCGAGAGGGAATCGCAAACAATGTTAGAAGTGTTTGGCCAAGAGAGCGTGAGAATATGTTTATACACACAGATAATACGTTTGCTGACTCGATACCTTAGCTATCATCTCTGGACACTCACACTCTTCATCTCGTTCTTCGGCCTGCTCCTCCGGAAGCAACCCCAACAAGAGCTGCAGATTCTCACACACAAAATAACCCCTCGAATATACCCCCTCCTCAAATATCGACCCCTTCACCTCAGTTTCGTGCCCAGCCAGCCGCGCAAAATCTCCACCAACAGCATCGTGACTTCCACCATGCCACGCAGACGCAAAGACTGCAGCAATTACAAAGGGAGGCGGAACGTCTACAGCAAGAACTTGAAGCAGGCACTCGGGCTTATCGATCTCAGGTTGGACGCCTTCTCAGTTTGGGAAACAATATGCCAACACCGCCCACAGTCACTCGAAATCCGTACGCATCTCCAAATGCGAACCATACCTCCATTGAACAACTAATTGCGCAACATCAGCAAACAAGACGCGGAGGACCACCTGGGGCACCGGACACTGGCGGACAACCAAGCATGTTTACGGCTTTAGACGAAATGAATTCTGGCAGACCAGCACCTCAACTCAGAGGTCCCGATCATAGCTCTACTTATACTCGGGAGGGTGTCGGCCCAAATGGGGAGAGGTGGCAAGTGACGATAAATGAGACTACAACCACAGTTCCTGCAGGGACATTTCGAACACCCGAGAGACATAACCCATTTCGATCGCCTGAGCGACGTAGCTATGGACAACATCCTGCATCTCCAGCGGCAAGTACTGGAAATCCCGCGTTGGATTTACAAAATTATTTGCGCAACGTAGACAGGTTGAGAGTTCCCCAAGCATCTTCTGCGGTGCCAAGATCTTCATCAACTCCTCCATCAGCGCAACCCGGAACTCAAACTCCATCTTCTACCCCCACACCTGCGACCACATCCGCTCCTAGCACGCCTTTAACCGCCATGCCTCTCAACCCAGCAGCGAGTGCATCTTTACCAAACCTGAGCTCAACTCCAGCAGCATCTACCACCATTACGTCATCCCAATCTGTGGAGCCAATGGTATACATACTCACGTCTCCCTCTGGCCCTCGTGCCCTTTTAATAAACAACTCTGAGACTTTCTATACACCACGTGTGTCAAGAACCCGTCAGAACAATGGTTTAGGTGGCCGAGACCTAATTGGCTTGCCTGAATATCGTAATAGAAATGCTCAAAGAGCTAGAATAGGACGTGGAAACCGACAGCGCGCAAACGAAGAAGTTCCTGCTGCAGATTTCCCGCCTATTCATAATCGTGCTCATAGACCAGGGGTGCCGGTCGCACTCCAGTTAGTCAATGTGCTTTGGTTGGTTGTTAGGTTGATTGGATTCGTATGGTTTTTCACCTCTGGAAACAGCAGCTGGTCAAGATTCTTGATGATGAGTGGACTTGCAATAGTTGTTTTTCTCATTAACACAGGTGTTCTCACAGGGGTTTTCAATGGTGTCGCAGAGCAATTTTGGGGTCCAATCAGACGACATCTAGAAAACTTGATTCCGCTAGCTGGACCAGATGCTGCACTTGTACCTGCAGCAAATGCAGCAGTAGTACCACAGAATGGAGCAGCGGAAGCAAACCCACCTGCTCGGTTACCCCATGGCCAACTAGACGAGTCTCAAGTTGCAGCAAGGATACTGGAACAGCAAAGACAAAGACAGGCTCAGCCGGGTTGGCTCATAACCCAGATTCGAAGGGCAGAACATGCTGCGCTCCTTTTTGTAGCGAGTCTAATCCCGGGTGTAGGAGAAAGACACATCGCTGCGAGGGATAATGCGGCGAGAGAAGCGGAGGCAGCGGCCACTGAGGCTGAAAGACGGCGTGTTGAAGCGGAGACTGCTGAAAATGGAGAAGCGGGTGCCACTGGACCAGCAAATGATGGTGAACATATAGAAAGAGCTGTTGAGGAAGGAGAGGCGGGTGGTGAAAATACAAGGCCAAATGCAGAGGTCGAGCGCGAAGCGCCACCCCCTGCCCAACCTTTGGTTGTTTGATTGCCATTGATCGCGAGATACGCATTATAATGGCTGTGGACATGGTCAATGGCATCGGTGAGATTTTTTTTTGGAGCGCCTCTTTGTTTCCTTGGCATGTTGCGTGCGAATTGGCCGTTTAGCGTTTACACTTTTAATGATGAGATGTAGCGGTCGTCAGTCACTTAGGCTAAATACGTTGATACCAATATAAAATTCTTTCTTCCGCAAACACTAAGAGAATCGGAGAAGAATGTGAAATGTCAAATGAGCACGCTAGCATATAGATAAATGTCATACTAGAAACTAATAATAGGTAACTTCTCTATCACTGTCTCTAATTAGAAAACCACCACGAACCCCCCACTCCTCTCTCTAAACTTCACATACATCTTCCCATATTACTCCCCCGCTTCCGCCTCCACCTCGATCTTCGGACCCAACTCCCTAACTCTATCGACCAACCCCGCACTTACCTTTAAGTTATCCGTCGCGCTCAACGCCCTCACAACCATCGTTTCACTCCTCTCTCTCACAATTCTTCGCAGCGCACTGACTAAAAACCCCGACACCAATTCCACACTCCACGTGTCGGGTATGAGATTCAACACGTCTTGCACATCAAAGTAATTCCCGAATCGTTCGAGGAGCGAAGAAGTTTGCTCAACGCGATTGCTCAGATCTTCTATTTTGAGGAATTCCCGCAGGAGAGTGTGAAAGAGCGAGGATTGTTCGGAGCGCGTGGGGAGAGTTACGGGGGATAGGGTGCCTGAGGTGGGATGGTATATGCTGGAGCCGCCGAGGAGACAATAATTGATCGCTGTGTCGTAGTCGCCCAGTCCGTGAGTTAAGAGTCGTAGTGCTTCTTCGTGAAGTGATTGTCTCCCATCGAGGATTATGATTTCAGGAACGAGTTCTTGGGTGTAAGGAGCTATGCGGGCGAGAATAGCAGCGACATCGTATTGGGATGCAGAGCCTTGGCTTCCGCCTAATAATTGGAGAAGACGAAGACGACTATGCCACCATTCTTCCTCGAGAACATTTTCGGTAATGAACTGTCGGTATGTGGGTTTGGGGGGTCTGAGGGCGCGGTATGATTCGTAGGTTTGTATTAATGTATTTCTTGCTTCTGGAGATGTCTCGAGTTTCTCGGTTACGATGTCCAGATAATAAGCGATAAGTTCATTGATATATTCCGAGTGATGTTTTGAAAAGACCAAATACTCTAGAAATTCTTTAACGGCACCAGGTGCTCCTTCTCGTAGGATTTCGAGAGCTTGCGTTGGTTCGAACTTGACTCGACTTTGTCCATCGGCGAAAACTTGCACTCCCAGTTTGGGATTGCGGGATGCGAGCCAAACTCCATATTCTTGGACCAGAGCTGGGTTTCGAACATTGAGTAGGTATTTTCGTACTTCATTTTCGCCATCGAGAAGCTCGCCTCCCTTGTCTTTTTCGCCTTCTATGATTCTTTTCCAGGTGCTTAAGACTTCTTCCATCATCTTTTTGCTTTGGTATAAACGGCTGAGAACGTACAATCGGTTGTAGGATTGGAGTATAGATATTGCTCGTTCAAAGCAATCAACACCGTGATCCACCAGGCTGTTCAGTTCGGCTCGTATGGACTTAGGTCTTGCTGGCCCGCGTGGAGATGATGTATCCATTTGTAACAGTACAATAAGAAGTGCAGCATCAACACTTTTGAAGACTTCAGTCTCGTTTGAAATGCTACCAAAGCCTTTCCTTCGGCGCCAGGAGAGTAGAAGTCTTCTTAAGAAGCGAAGAATTTGTTCAGACATTATCCCATCTTTATTTGAGCTTTTATTTTCCCAAGCTCCATTCGTGATTGTTATAAAATTATCTGCAGCTTCCTTCACGCCGCCATGAATCCAAATGCCAGTCTTTCCTTCAATGATCTCGTTTCTTAGAACGGGAATAATAGCAAGAATAACTCTGGGATCGAGGCTTCCCTCGGAAAGAGCTTCTTCGGCAGCTCCATATTCCATTTCTTTGGCTTGATCCACAGGAGCCGTCAATAGACTTATGAAAATAAGCAATCCAATTTTCTGTCGGATATAGCCCAGACTCACAAACTCAACTTCGGTTTTGGCTTCACGGCCTCGTAGAGAATTCAACATTTCAATAGCTTTCTTTCTGTCGAGAGATGGCACCTCTTCATGTTCAGATTCAATTTCAAGGTCTGAATCAAGCCGCAGCGCAAGTGGGTTTCGAACTGTCCACCATACGTTTTTTCCGGACCAAGTAACGACGCGTGACCGTGATTTTCCTAGTCTTTGTGCGAATTGTTGCTCTTCATCATTACGTCGGGCCTCCCAACCTGGCGAAAGCGATTGTTCGAATAGTTCCCTCTCACCCGAGACTCTTTGCAGTGATGCCGCGGTTGGAGATTCGGCACTTTTCAGAGATAGTGAGGATGCGTTCAGAGATTTCAGTGTAAAAGGTTGGAAGCGCTTCAGCCGAAGTTTGTCGACCACGTCATCAAAATAAATGTCCCCTGGCTGAATTACTGATCTCAAACCAACCTTACGTTCTACTTCATTGCCACTAGCATCATCGGAGGGTGGCGCTTCCAGCCAGAACTTCTGTATAACATCCTCCCCAGGATCCAGATCCCATCGTTGGATTTCGATACCATGTCGCACTATATCACCATCTTCATATGTCATAGAAGCAAGTACATATCCTTCCTCTTCTTCATCCATTGTATTGGGGACGGGGTCGACATCAACGCCACGACCATCCACAACAACCTCGTCAGGATATCTGGCGAAGTCTAACGTTGATCTAGTAACGTCACCCTCAAGATTTACAAACATTCCAACTCCATGATCACGTGTGTCAGTGCCTGTGACCAGAAGAAACTCTTGCGGGGAAGGCGAAACTATGTGTGGCTTTAAGTATACAGGCGGCGTCGAAGATGTAGGAGCTTGAGCACCAGCTACCGAGGAATCAGTTGGCGGAGGTGGTAAGGGTTTCTCTGGACTTGCTTCACGCTGCGCAGGACCGGAAGAGCTAGCCGTAGCTACAGGTGAGGCATCGCGAAACAAGCGGTCAGGGGTGCCTCGTCCAGAACGTTCTGAGCCGGCTATGAAAGCACCAAGACTTGTACTCCTCCCATGGCTTCGGTCATCTGACGAACTCCCATGAGTCAGGGACGTGTTTCGTGAAATCCCACCACCGCTATTACCAGATATATCCTCGACCCTTCCACCCACGCTACCAGACTGGGAATCATCCGAGGTGGATATAGGAAAGAGGGGTATTTTCAACTGGCGATCGACATCAAGTAAAGCGTAAGACCTGGAATCTGCGACACAAGCAAAGGAATCACGACGGATGGATATAGTGCTTCCTGCAAAATCTATTGTCTATTGATACATCAGTCCAGCACTTATGCATGACCTCGACTAAACGTACTCTCACAGCTCGAGGATCTTCCCCAATTCTCACAACTCTCATCTTCTTGTTCAGCGAAACAAGCACTGTAACCCCTCTACCATCTTGCTCAGGGCTTATCAGATCTGTATTTAAGTCTGTGCCGCCAATCCAATTGCAAGGCCGAATCTGAGTTGTCCCAAACACTGGACTTAATTCTGGCAAGGAATAAAAGGTGACTGTCCAGTTACACAATATACAAGCTTTGTTGACTCGAGGAAGCAGCAGAATCTGTTGGACACCGGGTCTTTCTCGAGTAGACGGCTCATGATAGGCAGGCGGTAATCTCGAAGCCAGAATATAAGAGGGCTTTCCAGATATGTCGGCAGGATCCGGGGGAATCTGTACGAAGTGGAGGATTTCCGAGGCCGACGTCCCAATATATAGGTTCTGATCTGTGAATGTACATTAGCAATAGAAGAACACGACGGGAATATAAAGAGGAATTGCTCACCTAGAAATTCCACACAATTGATTTCTATATCAGTTCTATCTCCATCTGCAGACAAGGGCAAGTCCTCAATCAGGCTGCGTAGAACATAAGGACCATTTTCTTGAACTCTTCGTTTCCTTTTGCTTGGATCCGAAACATCTTCTGGATCATTTGAAGCCATCTTTAAGGGCTTCTTACGAAGTTATAATTATCATGGCCAATGCAAAAGCGATCACTCATGGCCGTTGAGCTGCTTTTGCGGCGCATTGGATGATGGCTGGTGATCAATGGTTTGGTCTGGTTTGGTTTAGGCTCTCGTGCCCTGTGGGAAGCGTAGTAAGGCTGCGATTACAGGGATGTTTACTCGCCAAGGTACACCCTGAACGTCTGAAGTATTGGGTTATCCAATAAGCATTAACGAACACCTTGCAGCTTGCGTGTGAGATGAAGCATCATATCAGTATTAATATATATCAATGCTGTGAATACTTGGAGGCTTGGATTCACCCTACGAGACCTGCTCATCAATTATACTACGAGAAATAACTTCAACGGAGGATTCATGATTTTGACTCGACCTGACCCCAATCCCACCAACAAATGGTTATGATCCTTTGCATGTCGATAGTACAATGACCGACTTCGCAGAATCAGCACTGGCAGCTTCGGTGTCAAGCCCTCCATCTCCGCCCGCAGATCATGTAGCTTCAGGACAAGATGGGGACAATAAGTTTCAAAAGGCAATTTCGGCGTGGAGGAGTGAGTCCCTGATGTTCCGTAGGACTTCAATACTCGTGCTAATTATGAATAGCAATCGACCTTACCTCCATGATCCCGTCCCTTGACAATACCGCTTCAGAAATTGTTCAATATCAGAGGGACTCCACCGTGCAGCGCAAGGAATTGGCACAAAAGACGAAGGATTTCCGGAAGTTAGACGACACAAATAAGCTATCTGAGATCAAAGGGTTACTGAAAGGTTAGTATATCTCGAAGTTCGCAATGTATTGCCGTACTGACACAAATATCTACCACAGCGTATCAGACCTTCATAGACCTCCTCACAAACCACTCAAAGTCTACGAATTCAGCTTTCCTTCAAGTATACTCGTCCTTATCCGAGGCGCCAGATCCATATCCTTTGCTTGAAGCATCTGTCGATTCCCTTCTGCTATCTGAGGATACGCTTCCTAAGATCACACAGGAGAATGAGCATCTCCAGAAAAGTGTCAGCAAGCTCACGAGCCAATTAGAGGATACGGAATCCAGATTAGAAACCGAACGAACTACGCGCAAAAATCTAGAGGAAGGTCTAGAAACCAAGGTGAAAGATGTCGAAACTTCTTGGGCCGCTGTTCTGGAAGAAAAGAAGGACAATTGGGAAGCGAAAGAGAAATCACTAGAAGAAAAGGTGGAAAATCAAGAGCGCTTATTGAATGAAATCAAGGCGAGCTACGAGGTCAATCAGCGTCTGGGACAATCCGAGAATGCAGAGGATGGAAGTCGCGGGCATGTTACGAGTGCGGAATTGGAGATGGTCACATCTGATTTGGAGCGTACAAGCGTCCGTTTAGCAGAAGTTGAAGCTCGAAATGAACAACTGCGAATAGAATTAGCTCAGTCTGCTTCCCAGGTCCCAAGTCAGCCAGCATTGGCTTTGGAAGACGAGCCAGCCTACTTGCGCTTAAGATCAGAAAATTCATCGTTATTGAGGAAGTTAGACGCAGCAAGAGTTGAAAGGGATTCCAAAAAGCGAGATCTTGATACTAAGCTCCGAAGTCTAGAGAGAGAAATTGGGATGCTTAAAGAAGAACGTGATTCATTGAAGACTAAAGTCCAAAAATGGAGCGATTATGAGGATGTCAAGCAAGAACTGGAAGTTCTGAAGAGTATCGAATTTTCTATGGGAGATGACGATGAAACGCAAGATATCGGGGCTAGTTCCAATATCCCAGAACCTACAGGAAATGGCCCATCCGGAAAAGCGAAAGGGGAGACATTGGAGCAACTTCTTCTTGCCAGAAACAAAAAATTGAGTGATGAGCTCACAATTTTAAGAGTTTCTCATCAAGATTTACAGAGTCGTTTGCAAACTATGCAGGAAACTCTTTCTACGACTAATGCCGAGTTAGAAAAGGCGCAAACTTTGGTCACTACATTGGAGAATGATTTGACGAATATGCAAAACGGGGTGAGCGCATATCCTTCTGCTCCTTCCGTGGCCGGAACATATACAAGTCGCTATCCTCAATCAGCAATCGGCCAATTTGCGTCGAGGAACCGCAGGATATCTCCTACATCATCGATTATATCTGGATTTGATCCCAGGACGCCCATGGGCAGCACACCTGTGGACGTTCTTAGATCAGGTGAGCCTGTAGGGGGAGGTTCTGGTATTCTTCCTATGATTACCGCTCAGCGTGATCGATTCAAGAAACGTAACTCAGAATTAGAGAATGAGCTTTCCGAAAGCCACCGCACGGTATCGTCACTTAGGCAGGAAATCTCTGCTTTGCAAAAGGATAATCTGAACCTGTATGAAAAGACAAGATATATATCAACATACAACCGAGCGGGTCCAACAGCTTCATCGGCCTCATCTTATGCTACCAACCCCAATCCATCTACAGTGCAGATTTCCTCATCGACTTCTTCAGGACTGGCATTAAATCGATACCGTTCAGCATACGAATCCAACATATCGCCTTTCGCGGCATTCCGTGGGCGAGAATCGGCTCGCGCGTATAAACGTATGAGCTTACCCGAAAGAATAGTCTTCTCGATCACTAGAATGGTATTAGCAACTAGAACTAGTCGAAACCTCTTCGCAGGTTATTGCGTGGCTCTTCATTTGCTGGTGTTCTTTTCTCTATATTGGCTAGGTAGTGTGGATGTAGATCAACATGGAAGTCATTTAGGTCAAGCGGTTGCAGCTGCTGGAGGTGCGAAAGGACTCGCTGATTCCGTCGCGGATGCGCAGCATGGAGATTGGCACCAGGAAGGATTTGATGGGAAGGTTTCTTGATGATTGATTAATAGATTGGAAGGATGTGTAGTACTATCATGTGATAATAGAGGCCATTTGCCAATTTGTTCTAATACACTGAAGGTGTCAGGATTCGTCATCACTCATTTCTGCCGTTTCTTCCGTGTGGATTGAGATATGATCTTGGTACGATTGTTTCCAAAGTCATCTGGCCGCGGCCGTCTAATTTCCTGGAAATGTATAAGATTTTCTTGACCTTCCCCAGGCCCTTCCTTCCAAGAAGCTAACACCGGGAAAGCTAATCCCTAAATGTGGAGCCATCCATCATCTTATCGTCCAGCCATCTAAATCACAAATGCACTTTAACTCATCTAATTGGCCATAAAATCTACATCTTGTTTACCATATGATATTCATTGGCTCTGACCATACCATTCAGTTCAATAAACTTACCGCTTGTACATCTTTGGCAAGACTAGGTGGATAAATATAGATCTTTTAGATCTGAATTTTACTCGGTTCTATAGGATGTATTATGGAACTAGAGAGACAGACATAAGCGCTCGGGTTGGGACGACCAATAGGGGATATTAGAAGCTTTGATGCCAAAAATAATTTGCAGATGGAGATGGAGAAAGCACGCGCAGATTTTAGATTCTTTTTTCTTCTCTTCGTGGGAGAGGGGTTGGGAGAGAATGGCCTGATTTTTATTGGGACTGGTGTTTGCCATGTTTTAAGCAGTTTCATGGGATGAAGGTGATGTAGATCAGCATGGCAATATGAATATAGATTTCGATAGATATCGCGGCTATCGGATCTTGGGAAATGGGATGGCTTTTTTGGAATGTGTATTATTAATGCTGGTGCTGATTCTGATGCTGATGCTGATTTGATATTACATCCTGTCAAACTGATCGTATACCTTGAAGCTGATTAGCATTAGTGGTGATATGTCTAGTCATGCCATGTACTCCTGCTCTCTCTCTATTAGATTGTTCTACAAGATATTGTGCAATATTTATCTGTTGTTCACACACATATAGCAAGGAAGACGGGTTCTTTGCATCATGTCTTAATGCCTAAATGGGAAAGAGATCTAACCAGAATGTGAATGTACAATGGATAAACTGTTGGCCATGGTCATCAGATAGGCTAAAGGAACAATAAGAATAGGAACCATGGCTGTGGTCTTGACCGGAGAATGTCAGAACCTTGATTCAAAAAGACTCCGAAGGATTTAGGCTGCTCCACCAGTCCCGTTATCCATTGACTCGGGCTGGGAGATCTGAATACTCAGTCATCTTAGCTGGTGGTTGTCTTGTCATGGATACCGAGGAAAAGGCTACTACAGTCTACAGCCACCGTCCCTTCTGGATGGGATGAGAACCAACTGTTGGGCCTGCGTCTCGCAACAAATCAAAGGTTTCACGAAGAAGAGAAAGAGGGAACGAGAGGAAGATCTACATCTGCAGTAGGAATTAAGGACAACCCCCCCACCAACCTCTTCCAAACATCTAATTTGTTATCCGTCTCGATAAACTTAATATGGCAACATAACGACCGTAGCGCAATCAATCTGCCATTTTGTCGCTTGTGTCCCCTTCCCCCATGTGCACCAAGCTCTCTTTAAGCGGATCGGCATCCAATCTAATCCATTCAATGAACATTAGACTTCAAACTTCCGTCAAGGGAAAAATCATCAAGAGCCAATCAATCGCCAATCTGAAGAATGACTAGACACTGCAATGCAACAGTTACATGAGCCCCCTGCGTATAAACCAGGATTTATCTGCAAGAAACAAGGGTCAAATAGACTTTTCACCACACAATCTACCCCCCGGTTTCTCTCGACTGGTCCGTGAGGCCTGTCTTGCCGCCAAACCAAATATTGGTTCGGTCTGGGGGACACAACCTCTTCTTAGTACCTCCTTAGGTCAATTAAAGAAAATAAGTTACATGCTTTGCGTACATGGTGGTAAGCGGCTGTTTTCCAGGATTAGCAGCATGTCAAGGGAAATCCAATGGATATTGTCAATCGTGCCGTTCTGTTTGATGGTATAAGACGCCTACTGAGCGCCTGTGAGATATGAATTTGGAAGTCCAGTTATTCATTGAACCATTTGAACTCTCGGTGCGCTTAAGAAGTTCGATATCTGTTAGGTCTTTGTTTCGATTGGGATTCTAGAGTCTATATATCCAGCATCTCATCGAGGATTGGTTTTGGCTCATCACATTTTATTTATCCATCCTTTTCATAAAGTTTGGAATTGACGTCTCGGTTTCTTTCCTTTGGGGTCGTTTTCTGCTTGGTTATTTCTTGAATTTTTGACTTCTCATTGACTCTCACGAATCGCAATTCTTATTCATCATGGTTT
This sequence comes from Botrytis cinerea B05.10, assembly GCF_000143535.2. NCBI lineage: Eukaryota > Fungi > Ascomycota > Leotiomycetes > Helotiales > Sclerotiniaceae > Botrytis > Botrytis cinerea. Next base: position 1,317,176 of record NC_037319.1, on the reverse strand, counting down.
CTTCGTCGTTTCTTTGGGCCATCTTTGCTCTGGGAGCAACAGCCCTTCCGGCTCCTACCTATACTTTTTCATCCGGTGCTGCCCATCCCGCCGAAAAACAAGTCATATCCGAATACTTCGACATGTTGGGTCAGAAAGTCCAAGCAGGAAGAAAAATGTCTCACGCTCCTGTGTGCAATCTCAATACTGCAGCTCAACCAGTTCTATGTATGTTCTCATCTTCCATATCGCCACATAAGGTTCCAGAATTAACCCGGTTCTCACAGATCCAACACCTATGCCCGATCCCTCAACAGGCCTAATCCTCAAGCACGTCGCCATAGGTCGCGGAACCCAAAACTACACATGCGGCACCAACGCGACAGCAGCACCCACCGCCGTCGGCGCAGTAGCAACCCTTTTCAATGCCTCTTGCGTAGCAGCAACCTACCCCGATCTCCTCGCCATCCTTCCCAACGTAGCTCTCCAATTTGATCTTAACCTCGCTGCATCCTCTACTGGAAATCTTCATCCCGCCGACCTCATGATGAGCGGTCATCATTTCTTTACCAATTCCACGACGCCATTTTTCAACTTGAACACCAAGAATTGGCAATTGGGTGAAGGAGGATTCGCAAAGAGTGACGCACTTGCTGCTCCGACCGGTGCATCGGTGGGACAGAATGGCCAAGGCTTTGGAGCTGTGGCGTGGTTGAAATTAGCAGCTAGAGATGGAGCTACAGGGGGCTTGCAGGAGGTTTATAGACTTAATACTGCAGGAGGAAACCCACCTACTACTTGCAAGGATAATTTGTCGAGTAGTTTCGATGTGCAGTATGCTGCTGAGTACGTAGTTCCTTCTCTCACTTCAAGTTTGGTCAATGCACTAACACAACCCAGATACTGGTTCTATGAGGAGGCATAAATATCCATCTACATCTCCGCTCCATCCATCTTCACACACACACACACACACACACACACACACACACACATATATATATATATATATATATATATACACATACACAACAAATATCTCATCCAACAACATCACAGCCACGAATCACAAATCACGACGAACGGATCTAAAGAGGATAGATCTAGACGGGTGGAGATCGGCGGGCATAATGAATTCTTTTCTTTACAATCGTTCAATATCAATGCATGTGGGCGGCGTCCTGGTTTGCATACCTATTACCTGTTTTTATTTCCTTTGGTGGCTTTGGTATATTTTTTTTTATAGTTTCGATATCCCATTGGAAAAAAGGAGGCCGTGCGATTCGACTTGATTTGACTGAACAGGTCGAGGAACATCAAGAATAATGAAATGAAATGAGTTTAAAATCAGGCATCTGCTTCTTATTGATACTATGGAAATAAATGATATGTTGAATGTGAAATCTCAGGATAGTAGTAGAGTCTTGTAAGTGCTCGTACTTCCAACGAGACTTTGATCCTAGAGCTTGAACGAAATCAATGCTCAGACAGCGGACACCCAAGTGCCCCCCCTATTACAACCTTGAATGTGCGTGGAAAACAGACCTCGAGCACTCTCGCCTATTTCCTCCACGGATATCAACGTAAAGAGTATGGTAAACAAGTACCTCAATGCATATTTTATTATTAAAATGCTTCCTGTTTCTGAGAGTTGAGATTGAATCTCGAATCAGCCCCAGAACAGAATCAATCGAAAGGAGGGTGGAGACGAGAATATCTATCTATTGCAAATCTTCTTTACTTCATCCTGAGTAGATACAAGGCCACGGAACAACTAATCAAAAAAAACTTGGGGGGATAATGTATGCAATTCTTATCGCCCTTGTCCTCGAATTTTCAGTCTAATGTACACGCAGCTCAAAAATATTTTCCCTTTCCCTAGCCAGCTAATTTTGTGCATAATATGATGGTGTGTGGTATCGCCTTTGTCGAATTATCATTTTACTATCTTATCATATATTCCCACTTCCCAACCCACCATCCACGCGCAAATCATATTCAGGTACCTCTCGACTAAATTTACTCATCATCGTCATCCGCTACCGCCACCCCCGCCATTGGGGTATCATTATCCTCATTTGCCGTGTTTGGAGAATCTTCTTGGTGAGTAGCACCCACAGCACTAGTATCAGCCTCGATATCCTCATCCTCATCGTCTTCAATTACACCTCTTCTGCTCTTCCTTGTCGTTTTAACGACTTGTTCTTCCTCGTCACTATCACCACCAGCGGCGGTAGTCTGACCGTTCGTAGCCTCCTGCATTTCAACATCATCTTCTGCTTCACCCTCCATAACCTGTCTTGCTTCATCAGCTCCATCATCCCCATCACTATCACTCTCCACCACAATTTCACTACTCTTATATTTGCTTTCATCTTTCTTTTCTCCTCCCTTCTTAGCAAGTCTCCTCTTCTTAGTCTTTGGTTTCTCCTCCTCGCTCCCACTGCCCCTTCTCGCTTTTCTACCTTTCTTTTGTGATCTACTGCCTCCCTCCTCCCCGCCGGAATCCTCATCATCAGTAATTCCGTCCTCCTTCTTCTTGCGTTTCCCACCACCCGATCTACCTTTAGGAATCTTCTTTCTCTTAATCCTCTCACCAGTCTCACTATCCGTAGTCATGTCCGCGTTTTCTCTGGCAATATCATCAGCAGCTCTTGCCTGAGCCAATTCACGATCTCTCTCTGCAATCTTTTGTCTCTCTTCCGCGATCTTTGCTTTGCGTTCATTTTCCGCCCTTACAGCTGCCTCGCGGACCTCCTCTCTTCTCCTCAACTCGGCTTCTCTCTGTTCCTTTGCAGCCTGGATCTTTGAAGCGTTCTTTTCCTCGTACTCTTTTTGCGCTTGCATTGAACGTTCCAATTGGCGACGCATTGTGTTTCGCGCCATGTTAGCACGTTGTTCAATGTCATGTTTAGGATATGGTGGATTAGGATGTTTAGCAATGGCGTCGAGAGCTTCGATAGCTTCTTCTAGGCCCTTGGCTGCACCTTGTACTTCTTCAAGGGATCTCTGAGTTTCTGGTAAGTTGTAAATCATGGTCGCTAATTGAAGCTGTACAAATGCAACGTTGAACTTGTAGTGAACCTGTTCGGGAGAAATTTCAAGAGCCTATAAATGATTAGTAGTGAAGTATGAAAGTCACCCTCTCCAGGAAGTGACATACCTTTAAGGAGTAATCAAGCGCACTCTTAAACGATGATAAGCTCTTGTCACCTTTACCCTTCGACAGCCAAGTTCGTCCCAGACAAGTCAGGATGTGACTATCATGAGCTCGATCTTTGGTTAAAGCAGCTTCGTAATGTTCAATAGCCTTGGAATATTGTCGCGACTCGGCAAAAATGTGCCCGAGATTGACGAATACACTTGGGTCCTTCACTGTGTCTCTTACTTTCAAAAAAATAGGAAGGGCAGTTTTGGAATCCTTTTTGTCCTCCACGAGTGCGATTGCTATACCCTGAGCAGCATAAGCGCTTTTAGGGTCCAGTTGTAAAGCTTTATCAAAGAATTCAACCGCCTTCGTGTAGGTTTTACTTCGGGCTTGCTTGTCTGACTCGGAATCACGACGCATCTCACGAGCAGCCATGAGGTTGAGGTTGCCCATACCAATCAAGGCATATCTATCATGCTTGTCATACTGTTGCAAAGTATGCTTATAGTGACGATATTCTGGATCCTCGTTGACATTGCTAGATCTCTTTCGGGAGTGCATACGTCCTAGATACCAACCGTACAACGCTCGAACCTCAAGGTCAGCAGAAGACTCTTTATACAGAGCGGAAACGGCTTTTGGACCTTCTTCTGTTCGGTCCCGACGCAGTGCGATATATGCCAAACGTGTTTTTGCATCAGTATAATCACTGTGACGACCCAAGAGCCCTTCATAGACCGTCTTCGCTTCGTCAGGCATACCGCTAGCCTCATACGTACGTCCGAGATTGAAACTGATAGTGGTAACCAATGCATCAGTGTCCATGCCTTCAAGCTTCTCACCAGCTTTGACACAAGCATTCAACGCAGCTTGGAACATTTCACGAGCTAGATCATACTTCTCGGATTGGTAGTAAAAGCATCCGATATTGTTAAGCAGTTGAGGGGACAGGTTTTCGCGCATAGTATTCTTATATGCAACTTCGTCGCCTGTCTCCTCTGGCTTATCCGCAGCTGGGATCTGATCAAACTCGATTTGCTCGACTTGCTGAAGACATTGCAAGCTTTTCTCTGGTTGTTCTGTTTCGTAAAGTCTGGCGAGATTGAGGAGAACCGACGCATCCGGAACAAGATTTTTCTTAGGATCTTTCCATGCTGTACGGACATTTTCAAGATAACCGACGGCTTTCTTGTACTCCGTGGTTTTATCCTCTTTGACTCCGCTTTCCTGGCTGCTGAACACCTCTTCTGCATACAAGGTGCCCAGTAAAATCATTGCCTCAATGTTCTTTGATTGTTGGATGATTTTCTCGAGTCGTAATTTTGCCTCTCCAAAGTCGCCTTTCAAAACAGATAATTGTGCAGCTCCAAACTTAGCAGGCATATATCCCCTGTCAGCACCACCACGCGCATCATCAGCCCGGCCGTAGTAATCCAGAGCCTTCTCATAATTGTCATCGAAGTGCTCCTTTCTTGCAAGCAAGTACCATCCATCACTTGCGATTGCATTAACGTCCGTGTATTGAATAGCTTTTTGAGCTAGAGCCTCGACATTTGGCATCGATTTGCGCGATAAGAAATATCCGGCAAAGGTAGCGCAAGTTAAAGGCATGTCCTTATCGGCTTTGTAGGATCTCTGAGTGTACTCGGTCATGGCCTTCTTGTATAGTTGAATGAACTCTGGACTATTTGTTGGTACGTGTGCGCTTTGGTCAAGGTAGAATTGAGCGAGTAATATGTTTGCAACCTTCGAATCCGGGTTTATTTCCAGCGATCGCTCCCAAGCGGCCTTTGCATCTTCTTTGAAACCCAATTGCCAGAAGCAACAGCCGATTCCAATTCTTGGATCGGGGTCTACCAGATCTGGCATTGAGCGTAATGCTTCTTGGTATCCTTCCAAAGCCTCTGCGTATTTGCCCATTGAGTATGCAGCCCTCGCCTTGCCTAATACTGCCAGCATATTTCTACCGTGTGAAGCCTTGATTGCATCCTCGAATGACTTTTGGGCTCCTCGTAAAAGCTCAGCCTTCTCGGGATCCAGTGCGCCAGGTGCTGTGTTATTTCTGGGAAATGGTCGAGTAGATGCTCGGAGAAGCTGCAAGACACCTCGTGCTAAGAATAGTGGTGGAAAGGATGGGTTAATCCGGGAAGCATCATTCAAATTCGACGTCGCCATTTTCAACCAATCCTCTTTCGTTTTGATCTCTTCTCCGTGCTCCACGCTATCTGGCCGATGGCGAGGTGCCTCTTTACTCTTCCACAGATACATCCAGCATAAACATGTTAGCATGCTAAGTCTCTCTTTGTTACCACCACGCATAGCAGATTGACCTTTTGTCAACATCTCAATGGCATGATCAACCTTCTTTTGCTTCGCGTATGCCAGTGCAACTGTCATCCAATATGTGCGAGCCGCACCTTCATTTTCGAGTAATGTACACAGTTCGGTGGGATCATCGAGTAAATCTTCGAGATCGATTTCCACTGCCTGGTCATCATCTTCTCCTGTCACCGGAATATCGATAGCTGAGGGGATGTCGGAAAATCGCTTGCTGATCATTCTTCCATTCGTATTGCTAGCATCATGACCGTTTGCGCCACCATTGACATGGCCATTCTTATTCGCAGACATAATGTTGGCTTATTATCCTGCGCGTTGGTGAGTATTTGGAAGAGCCTGGACAATTGGCGCAACTGAAGAGTTGGAGAAAGTCGCGTCGAGGATCAGCTTGTTAAGTTAGAGATTCATCGAGTTCAGAATATCAGCATCTGCAAGGTTGAATGTTTCGCGCCTATAATCGAGGAAAACGCAAGATAAGTCAACCTGAAGCTGATAGTATTCTGTTCTGCCGTATGCAATGCTAAAGTACTGCAGATGATAAAACTGAAAGCCTTGGAATATGGGTATTCAGGACAACGCTATAAATAAAGCACGGACATTTATCTGTAAATATTAGCGCTAGTCCCAACACGGTTTAACAACACCACGATTTAGCTGTCAATGGGAGTTTCAGACAGTGAATTATTTACTACCTTCTTTGCAATATAACATGCATTGAGCTATGAAGATTTTCATTAAAACAATGACTTTGTACAAATTTTTTGATTTCTGTCAATAGACTAGTACTATGGAATTATCTCTCATGCATCTCTTTCACTCTAATAAAATACATTTTAGGCATACGCCTTTTGATAAAACCAAAAAGCTTCTGAGAAGCCTTTGTCATGCCTTCGCGTCAAATGCGCAAATATATTTCTTCCCTCCAAGTAACTCCTTTCCATGTGATGCAAACGCCACTAAAAAAAAAACATGCACGGAATATACGTGCGAGAATAAGTAACCCACCAAGCCCCTTACACCTCCTTCCATCGTAAATCCCAATGAATCTCATGTATGAGTGTCTACTCATCATCATCGTCATCGTCGTCATCAGTTTGCATACTACTACTTCTGGCATTGGCCGGCTGCTTGTTAAATGTAAGCTTCAACTTTGTGCTCGGTCCGGGTGCTGGGATGGGAGTCCCAGCACTCGTAGTAGGAGCCGTTGAACCGCCATTGCGTGAAGTTTCGTCGCCCTCAGGACCAAGTTCCGGATGCTCGTTTATTTCGTCTTGAATGCGAGATTCACATTCCTCCTATTGTTTGTTAGTACTGCCACAAGTGTGAAAATCGATTGAACTTACGCTGATCGCAACAGCATCGACATAGATCAAGCTCCCATCTTCGTTATATGTCTTAGCATTGGTGCAGAGGGTATCGATATCTTTCTTGAAATCCTGGAGACTGCTGTATTCTCTCTTGTTGATTTTCTTTTCAATGAGCTTCATGGCGATTGGTTCCTTGATAATCACATAGTAATCTGGGAAATCTTTCTTCGACGGCAAAGAAACAAATGGGAATATAATCTCGCGTGCTGTTTGCTCTCCTTGTGAGTCTGGAGATTCAGGTAAAGATTTTAGGTGCATCAGATGATCAAAGACTATCTTCAAACTGGCCTGAAGAGTCACTCGAGTTTTGGGCGTCAAGATATCTCCATTGGGGATTCTTGGTGGGCGACCAGGACCACCACGCTTTCGCTTTGGAGGTGGTTCCTCGTCAAACTCGTCAGCCTTACGCTTCTCGACCTTAAAGCCTGCCTTGCGTCCACGTCCCTTCTTGGGTGTCGGCTCAGGCTCAGGCTCAGGTTCGGGATCTTCGGAGCTATCACGACTACCAGCTGGTGAAAGAGGTCCGTTCAATTGACCTGCCTTTCTCTTCTTGTTTCGTTCACGACGATCTGCTCTAGCTGCTTTACGGGCTGCTGCTGCTTCTGGTGAATCCTCATCATCATCCACGGCCATGGTCCATTGCTCCTCTGTGAGGCCATCATCATACTTGACACGTGTGCGCTCTCTTTGGCCACGACCCACCGGTGCCTCTGGCTCGTCAGATATAGGGTTTCCATCAGACATGTATATCTCAGGAAGTTCACTTTCTGCCATGAGACGAGGGATACGCTTGCTTTGAGGATTGTTGCCGTATAAAAGATGCTTGTTCCTTTCCTCGTCCATTTCTCGGAACTTAACAATTTCCTCGTCAGAGCGTGCTAAAATCTCGTTAAGCTCTTCATCATCCATGTCGTCCTGCTCCATAGACTCAGCGGCTTCGGCAGTTTCCAACATAACTCTAAGCATCGCGTCACGATCAGTCTCGGATGATTTGTTGTCGAATCTACCAGCTTGAATGACCTTGCCATCCATATCAAGCTTGAACTTTGCTCTTTCCAAGATTTTCTCCTCGACCGAGTTGGAACTGATGAGTCGAAGGATACGAACTTCGTTCTTTTGACCGATACGATGGGCACGATCCTGGGCCTGTAAATCTTGATGGGGATTCCAATCCGAATCGTAGATGATTACAGTGTCAGCAGTCTGCAAATTAAGACCAAGACCTCCTGCACGAGTTGACAGCAAGAAACAAAAGTATTCAGAGTTTGGTGCATTGAACTCCTTGAGAAGAAGAGAACGATCATCAGATTTAGTCGTACCATCCAATCTCATGAATTTAATGCCTCTGTAATCTAGGAATTCTCCCATAATGTCCATGATGGCCGTCATTTGGAAGAACATCAGAACTCTGTGTCCAGTTGCTTGATACTTTGGCAAGATGCGGTCGAGCAACTCAAATTTTCCTGCACTTCGCCACAAAGAATCATTAATGTAGCCCGTTGGATTCATTTGATCTTCAACTTCGCGGAACACGAAAGGATGGTTACAAAGTTTTCGCAACTGCATGATCATGTTGCTCAAACCTCTAGCTCCGGTCTTGCCTCCCTTTCCATCACTTACAACTAGCTTGTTATGTGTAACCATTTGTTTGTAGAGACGGGCTTGCAAAGCCGAAAATTTACACTTGATAACCTTCTCGGTCTTGTCTGGAAGGTCCTTTTCGACATCCTTCTTAAGACGACGAAGTAAGAAAGGTCGCAAAACTTTGTGGAGACGTCTAATAACAAGAATCTGTTCTTCTTCAGTAAGCTCCATCTTGTCTTGACCACCAGTGTTGGCAAAAGGAGTATTGAACCATTCATCGAAAGATTTCACAGACTTAAAGATGGTTGGTAGAACGAAATTGAGCAATGCCCAAAGTTCTGGCAAATTGTTCTGGAGCGGGGTACCGGTGAGAATAAGACGATAGCGGGTAGTGTAGTACTGTGTGAGAGTAGCACTGAGCTTCGACTGTGAGTTCTTCATACGATGACCTTCATCGATAATCATGTGCACCCATTTGATCTTGCTCAGAATTGGTCTGTCCTTGATGATGTATTCGTAAGTAGTCAAAAGTACTTGGAAGTTTCCATAACGAAGGTGGTTTTGCTGCTGCTTTCTTGTGTTTGGGGGACCTTTATAAACAATCTTTCCGATAGCTGGAGCCCACTTTTCGAACTCAAGAGTCCAATTGGTCAGGGTACTCAACGGAACAATAACAAGGAAAGGACCGTTCTGTTTTTTGACCTCGATCAAATATGTAAGCAAACTGATGGTTTGAATGGTTTTACCGAGACCCATCTCATCTGCTAAAATACCGTTCAAATTATTGTTGTACAGTGAAATCATCCACTGCAAACCCTTCAATTGGTACTCCTTTAGAGTACCACCGACAAGAATACTAGGCTGTTTGTTGACTTCTTCTTTAATACGATGGGCGACAGCGTAGTAATCGATCTTGCGAGTGTCTTGTTCTTCCTCATCATCGTCTTCGGACTCGTCCTCCTCAAAGTCATCACCATAACGTTCGGCTGCTTTTCGTTGTTGCTCCTTGACGGATGCAGCAAGTTGAGACAAGAAACCATCTGTTTGTCTGAGCAAGTGAGTGATACGAGTATCCTTTGCTTGATCCAACAATTTCAGGTATGCCTCCTCGTCGTTCGATTTCAAAGCTGCGAGACGTTGCTTTGCTGTTCGCTCGATGCGTTTTTGTTCTTCCTTTTCGATATTCTGATGCTGAGTCACCATCATACGGCCCAGTTTGACCATCTTCTGTCTCTGGTTCTGGCCAGCTAAGTTGACCTCACGAGCATGATTAAGGACAGTTTGTAGATAATCAGTGTGCTTCTTCTTCTCCCGAGTTTCACGAGCGTCGCGCTGCTGCTTCTCCAACTTTTCGGTAATTCTAGCTTCCCTGAGTGATTGTTTCTTCATGCGACGATACATGCTTCTGTTGGCCGTCATCGCTAGATTGTCGTATTGGACCATTTGTCTGCCAATTTTCTCACGCAATGTCTTCTGTTTATCGTACAATGCTAACATCTTCATCTCGATCAAAGCCTTGCGCCTGAGAGAGTCATCTGGCACCATATCATCATCACGTGCATCCAGATGTGCAATATTTGCAGGCAATGATCTCAATTCATTGAGTCTCGCATTCATGCGATTGTGAATAATGTCGGCGCGTCTTTGACGAAGCTCTTCAATATTGACGCCAGTTGGAAAGATAGATGGAATTATGGGTCGCTTCTGTCGAAGCTTATGCGTACCATAGCTAATTTGTTTCAAAAGTCCCTCACGCGGGTCTTGAAATCCGGTATACTCGTGAATTTTGGGTTTGTCGACTTTTTGAACGACGGCACTTTCTACTCCATTGACGGTGGACTGAGCGTCCTCGCCAGGCTGTTGAGGAGTAGCCAGCACTTGTTCGGTTGGCACAGGTAGCTTCTTTTGGGATGCAAATAAATGTTGCTGAGTTTGCGCTGGAATTCCCAAGTTCTTTGACAGACACTTAAATGCATAAATCTGGTGCTTTAGCATGGCCAATTGATCTGGCGAGAAATAGCCAGCACTCCCAGATGGTTTCTGGGATCCAGCGACTACCTTAGACGCGGCAGAGCTTGCTGCAGTAGCGGGGATCGCCGAAGGACCAAGTGAGGATGTAGCCGGTATTTGTGCGCCGGAGACAGAGCTCGAGGTAGATGGAGGTCGGGGTAGATTCGAACCATTTGCCGCGATACTATTTGCATTTTGTTGTTGCTGTTGCTGCTGTTGCATCATCTGTTGTTGTTGTTGCTGTTGTGCAAATGCAGCTTTCTGTCGGTGCATGCGAAAGGTCGAAAGAGTTTGGTGAACTTTTATGAATTCGGGATCTTTTTCTGACACGCCCTGATCTTTCATTTGTTTGTATCTCTGTTAAAAACCAACAAGTTAGCAAGCTATAAAATGATAGGGTGTACCGAGAACATAATTCCCAAGACCTAGGGTGCGAGGGGGAGTTACCTGTAACAGAGCTTGTATCTGCGGGTTCATGTCATTGGACATAGATGAACCAGGCTGTTGAGTAGCCGGCGCGTTTTGGATTGTAGAAGCCATGGTGGCGGGGGGGAAACGAATGCGTGTGAAGTGAACGTCGGAGTGTGGTTGTTGATATCAAGGTAAGCTTTAGAACATATCAAAAGGTAGCCTTGCGCATGAGGTAAAATGTTGTGTTGAGGCGCGTATGGTTTAATCAGAAGTGTTGATCAAGCCCACGATGATTTGACAATGAGTGAACACGTCGATAAAGCGGAAAGGCGAGTGTTATCGCGGGACCAAATGAATGGGCGCGTCTGGTGTTGATGTTGAACGACTTTTTGATAGAAGCAACAACTTGGCGCGATGCTTCTCTTGATAAAGTTGATACAAAATTGATGGACCCAAAAGAGAAGCCGATGATCACAAATGGGAAAATTGGGGATTGTAATTGGAATAAGTGGGAATTATTTCTTTACGCAAACGAAGACCGTAGAGAATCAAAAATTGTGTTTGGATTGGAATTAAAAATTGATATCGTTGAACTAAAGGGGGGATGAGGGGGATTGGCGACTGTTCATCGGTCGTAGAGTTATTTACTGTGGTCGATGGAGAAGCGCAAAGGTGCGGTTGTGAAGACAAGGCAGTGCTTTGCTTTGCTTTGCTGCTTTTGCGGTCGGTGGTTCGTAACTTACAGGAACGCGAAAATTTCAGCACGCCAGATGCATTTTTGACGCTAAAAGTTTACCGAAGCGTGGCTTGTGCCTCAGGCGTACAGTGTCACATGACGATCAATCTCAATATCAATTTCATAAAAGAACAGTACTTGAAGTAAGTGTAAATTGTGTACGAAAGCTGGAGAAGATTCTCGTATCTACAGTCTACTTGGTTACTACTTCCATCTCGCATTTGTACTTGCTGCTCTTTTAAGAGGAATTTTTACTCTTTCATTGGATTTGCCACTTGTTTTCTTTTGTTGTTGCAGTGCCCCACTGAGAAGGAGCAAGTGGGATTAGGTAAGCAAGCTCCAGCAGGACTCTTTTCACATATAGATAGCTAGCTAACTAGCTATGTAGTATTCAATATCAGATCAACGAATCGATTTTTCGAATGAAAAGCTACGAACCTATGTTCCTAAGTCTTAGATCTGTCATTATATGTATTTGAATATGAATATGATCATCACGTATTGAAATACAAGGTGTTTTCGATGCACGATTATACTTGCGTGATTTGGTGTACTGTTTTTGCCATCCATATGGAGGCAAGTCCAACCTCTATGGTCTTTCTTTCCTAGCCAGTTCCTCTTTATATTTGGTTGTCCAATTCAATCTTAAAGGCTTTCTGTTCTTTCTGGCCCCTTAGGGGAATCTTGGACACCTAGACTGTACCGTCCGAATTCTTACTTTCTAAATAACCACCAATGACATTCTACTTAGACCTACCTCATACTTTTATATGTATCAAATGCATTGCTTCATGTTCATCAGATGCTCAGATGCTCAGATCAACAAAATACACGAGACCGGGAGTTTCCCTGCATGTGGAAAATATCAAATATGATGCTACTATTGGTAGTTTGGTATAACCGGAAGTTGCTGTTAGGTTGTCATTCAGAAGCGACTTCCGGGAGCAATAATTAGGCTTCGAACGTGAGTTGGTGTGTAATTATGAAAGGTAGTTAATGTGGATGAGGGTTGATATAGAGCTGTATTGAAAAGGTGAGAGCTTGAGAGCGTGGGTTATCTCTCGATATAAGAGTGAGTTTGATAGTTTGGAAAGTATTCGTAAACTAGGGATTGTAGAGTCGTCTATGTGAGATTGATGAGAAGCCACGATTAACATACTGTGGTCTCGAGTCGTTGTGGCATAGCACTGCACTGTAATTTATTGGGAAAGACGGTACCGGTAGAGGGACACCATTAAAGAGTATCATGGAAGAACATAGAAGTAGACAGGTTGGTGGAACTTTCAGTAACAATATCACACCTGGATGCAATGCATTTCACAGGTAGCAAATGAAATAGCAACAATAATACCGCTAGGTATTGTTTTATCCATGTCTCATGCTCTCAAATCTTCAAAAATGTGATGGTTTACACACTGCGTAGAATGTGATTTGAGAAGACTTCCCAAGCAATTTATCACATGCTTCCAGAGTATGAAACACCTAGGTAGAAATATCGAGGTACAGCTATCAATAATAGAAGTAATGATGAATCGCAAAAGGCATAGAATTCTCTCATACCAACCATAGAGTTTGAATGCATATTTGCTGTAAGATCACGGGTGGTCATGTGATCTCATGAAATCGACCAAACGCAACTCTGGGCCATCACGTACTCCACTCTATATTTCTTTGCATCACCAGCGCCCCGAAGGGTTTAGAATCATTTGAGAAAGAAAAAGAGCGAGTCGTGATGACCCAGGTCACGGAACACAGTTGTAAATTTAAGTCGCCATCGCCATAGTTCGCTGTCTTCCCTCCCCCAAGTAAGATTCCGCCGTCGTTCGTAGCTCTGTTCACTTTTCTGTCGAAACCGCATCCTTTCTCTATCTCTCCCCGAAAGGATGAGGTCATTGAAAAAGGCGGGTTTCAATCAGAAAAGTGATCTATACGTTTCTACTGATACCGCTTCGTTCCTCTATCTCTCCCCGAAGGGTCGAGGTCATTGAAAAAAGGAAGTGGTTTCAGCAGAAAGGTATAGTACAGGCTACCAACGAAGGGAGAAGATTACCCGGGAAGAGCAAGGCAGTGAACTATGTACGATGGTGACTTAAACCACAACTTGTGCTCTGGAGAAGAAGAGAAAAAAAAAATGGAAAATGACGAGGGAGTGCGAAGAATATATACACGAAACTTTGGAAGCTAGTCAAAAAGATCACTCGACTAGAATTTCAGCTTTAGCCGATTTGGGACCAAATAATAGACGACGGACAGATCACCAGGTTGAAAGGTGAACTGTAGCCAATTTGCGTTTTAAAATTAGTATATGGCCAGGTCGTTAAAGTGAATAGTCGACTAAGAGGAACTTTCAAGCTTGAAATATTCTGATAGGTCAGATGCATTAGACTAACTACTTAAGGTTGCAAATTGACAGTCAATTCAAGATTTACACTCACTTTCTGCTTGTCTATTCGATTTTCGTATGTCAATGGTCAATTCAAGTTATTAAACGGGTGAATATGTGAGAGAAATCTCTGAAAGAGTAAATGTCGATATGGCGGCTGTAAAATAATAAATAAACTCATGTGGTTTAATGGCATTGGTGAATTCAAATTGCTACCTTGTTATTTCTGACAATGACAGAAATCACATGCAGACGTCTGCTTGATATTTGCAACTCTAAACTTTCAAGCTTGAAATCTTCTGGTATGTCAGACGAAATCAGACTAACCACTCAAATTTTGACTGTCAATTCTTGGGGATTTCAAAGTGTTTGAATTAGGTCTCAAGTCAATCCAGCCAGACTTGAGCTAGATGTGCATTCCGCTACTTCCTTCCTTTTCCTGTGGTGGAAACCGGAACGAAAGGGAACGAGAAGCCGAAAGTCATAGATCTCGATGGGGAAAGATCATTGAGGAATAAGCACTGGGAAGCTAGAGTTTGAAAGCTCATATTCGCGGAACACAACATGATTCACTTGAGATTTATCATAATACACTATTTAGAGATACACCACAGTAAAGAATTACCATTTGAGGTTGGATTATGATTGAAAACTTGGGAGGCTTCCAACACATTGTCCGCTGACTCGGTTGAAAAAACTTTTGGGACTATTTGTATGAGAAGGATGTGGATGCATTCTGTCTAATGAGCTAGCTATTGTGCAGGAAATAGTAAGCTTTAAATAAAGGCTACTGAAAGAGCTAGTCTCTTTCGCATTCGCTTAAGTAATACAGCGGTTATTGAATTGAATCCAATCACCTAAGTTCACACGAGGACCTTTCTACATCCAAATATACTAAACGTCCTTGAGGGCACTTCCACTTTAAGTATTCTTCTATAGCCCGGTGTAGGACAAATGAACTCTCAAACGATTTTATATAATGCGTATCTCTCTGGCTCTGAATATAATCGTGAATTAATTCAGGTTCGTAGCCGGCACCGCGTACAGGTAGAGAATTCCGTCTTCGCCAGCCGAGCATAAAACGATCCAAATTCTTATCTCGTATGTCTTTTTTTCTACCCCGCGGAGTGGAAAAAAAGACGTACGAGATAAAAAATTGAATCACTCTATGCCGAAGAAGAAAGAGAAATCCAAAAACGTCGAGGGGGAGGACTCATTATTTATACAAAAAGCACCAGAGGCTAGTTAAACCGACCACCGCACTAGGAGTTACTAGAAAATTGATTTGTAACAACGTTGTAAAGATCTGCAAATTATATCTAGATTTCTACTAACTAGGCCTAGAACACTGTAGAGCTCGAAAACTCTTTAGAGCACCATGGGACATCAACAGCCCCCTATTCGCTCTAACGTCGAGGTTTGAACGAAAAACTACCCAGCACAGAGAATAACCTCCATAGTGGTTCAGACTGATGATCGCTATTTCAGTCTAGATCACTATTTCGTGTTTGTCACCATGAGGCTTATCATTGAGTATTTCACACGTGCAACATAAAGTTTCGAGGGGCTTCGACGTGAAAGTCTTTGGGGGTCGTATTCAATACTGTAAGCTCACCAAAGGAGGATATCTTGGCAATGGCGTCTCCTGTTCTGAATCTTGAGGCTTTACCACATGATTCACACTTATAATTTGCTGTAGAATACTCGATTAAAGAAGAACTCGGAGAACCAGGAGACAAGTATTAATATGAGTTAAATCCTTACCGCTTATCTCAACTAAGCATCAAAAGAACTGTTCAATTCGATCAAAAGTAGATTACATTGACCACAGAATACTGGCTCAAATGACTTATGATAGGCTCTTCGTGATGATGCAGTTCGTATCTCATTAAGGGGTGGTATATGAGTGACTGAGTTGCGGCTTATAGGCTGTCGCTCGCACTACATACATGGGCATACTGAGTGACCGATAAGAGTGCAATACCAGCAAACTCGACTCATGTTATTATGGATAAGAAACAACATCATATAATTCGGATGGTGCTGGGTAGATTGTTCAATTGTTTTATTTCAATTCCAAACAATGTTCATCAGACACTTGACAAAGACGAAAGACAAGGAACGATTTGACACATGAATACACATTCATGACAAATGACCACAAAGACAACGTCACATTGCATTTGAGTACGAGTCTGCTTTAAGAAGGTAGCCCGTTCACTTGGACTTATTATTCTCGCGAGCAGAGAGAGGTATGTCTTGATTGAGAGGTATATGGGTCCTTAGGACATTCATAAGATGAACCAAAAGAAGATTTCTCGTTGCAGAAGTGGTCTGGTCCATCTCAGATAGAAACTTAATAACACATATGCTCGATTGCCGTAACAGCCCACCGATAGATCATTCTTTCAGTTTTACACACTTGAATCGGACTTCATAGCATTGTTGCGTACACATCTCATGCCTCACTGTTTCGACCCGCGGAACACTTGTTCCGTGTATTTGATAAAAAAGATAAAAGCATGAACATGAATGGTAGATAAAGTCATGATACGGTATATCAGACATGGCACACGACTGCATTCGAGTAGTGGATGGGATGTGAAGGGGAAGACTCGCGTGTTGATTCTTGCATCTTCAATTGTTGCCCCGGTGAGTCCGATATGGTTGTTGAATCCTTACCTGTTGAAATGGAAAGGGAGAAAACGATGCAAGAAAGTGGGATTTTGAGAATTGGCCGTGTCTTGGTTTTCAAGTAGAGATGTTGATGTTGTTGTTGCATGAATGTGTAAATCATGGGTACGTCAAAGCTTGATATCTTATTGGTTCTTCCCTACCCACGCCCGCATGGTCTCCTAAGAGATGCATCACTTACCCACCTTAAACTTACAGCCTCATCGTCTCCTTCTCCCTCTTCATTGCAACATACTGTCATCCTCAAACTCAACATCATGCCTAGCAGTTCGCCATGATTCCGCGTTCAATCAACCGGATTCTTTTAAGCAATGGCAGGCGTACCTGTGCGCACACCCTTTCAGCCTCGCACAAAAGCTCACACGATCCTGAACACCACCACCCCTTCTACAGAAACAATAGCAACGTCGAATCCTCCATTACGGTCTAATGCCCCAGCGGCTTCCATCAACCGGAAACTTTCTACAGATGCAGATGCTATCTCCGACAGGTCTACATTGCTGTTCATACGCCGCACATTATGCTCACATCTTAGTGAAAAGGGTCGCAGTACCCCGGCTCCAATCGATGAGATACTTCCCCCATTAACAAGTAGTAATGAGGTTGACTTGCAGCTGTATGCATTGATAGCAATTATAATAAGGGAATTTGTGCATACCTGGTATGCGAAGATTACGCCGGACCAAATGTTTGTGGAGGAGGTGGTAAAGATTATTGCACATTGCACGAGAGCTCTGGAACAAAGGCTAAGGAAGGTGGACTTGGAGAGTTTGCTGTTCGAAGAACTGCCAGACTTATTGGATACACATGTTAAAAGTATAGTCACTTATGAGGTACATCAAGCGATAATGCTAATTGATAAAAAGTATATAAAATGTCGCATTACCCTCTACACCCAGAACCAATTTCGGTGAACCCGCGACAAGTATACCATTCGCTCTGGCCTTTTGCGCCGTTGTCTCCCGTTCCGCTTGATGAAGATCCCGATACGATCAAGAGCCAGTCGAATAACGAAGCTGCATATAGACAATTGATTATTAACGGCGTCTTAGCCGTTCTACTGCCCACGGAAGATCTCGAGAACGACTGCTTGACATCTCTAGTTGGTCAGATTTTTTCAGAAATGATACTGGGCAATGGTATTGGCGGCAAAGCTTGCGAACCGTGGCTATTATGGGAGGGTATAATGAAGATTGCAGAAGTTATACAAGCTCGACTACCGAAAGCTAAAGCCCAAGTTCGAATCGACAGGTCAAATTCCGAAATTACCAGACCGAACTTATTGGATATTAAAGCCGGCAACACCAAAACTTCGAATTTTGGGAAATCGATGCAGAAATATTTTTGGCTAATTCTTCAGTATTTGTTTCTGGCGTTCGCCGCGGTCCGGGCTATATTTATTGCTATTGCTACCTCATCTTCATTACCGTCTCGTATTCCTCCCACGAGGAAACCTACTGGCTTTACGTTACCGAGTGATGACTCGGAACCACCGATGAACTCGGAAGCATTGCCTTGGACTCGAGCTCAACCACTCAAGCGCCCTATTCTCAAAATGAAGCTATGGTCATGCGTCTCTACTTTGCTAGATATGGATACTCGCATGCCATGGCTGAGCGCCACATTATCTCTTCTTCAATGGGGTGCAATTACCGGCCCTGGAAGAATTGGAGATACAGACGGCATGATTGACAAGTACGTTATTATGATTGATCATTTTTCATCTAGTTCCGAATTCCAAAATCCATTTCCGGCGTCTGTCAGACCATCTATACATCACACCGCATGAAGTTTTGGTCACTTGACCAAAAACGTTCCAGTTAGCTTGCAGAAACGAAGTCGTTTAGCAATGGCCGTTCAATATCAGGGATATAGTTCCCGTTATCGGTATGCATGACAAGGGGCTGCAGAATGCCGAATGAGGAGTCTCTTCAGATGCCCAGCCATAAGCCACTAAAATGCAGTGTAACATCGCAATGATGGGTTTTATAACTTACTCGAGAAATGGTGTACTCACTGGCATCATGCGGCCATATCCCCAAATCCAATCATCATTCAAGCCTAGAGGTTTTGCATTCAACCACTGCTTCACCTTGCCCGCATTGGATTATTCTTTTCATCCTTGTTATTACGTTTCGTGCAGTGGGTGCTTCAAATCTGGGGCGTAAATGAGTCGTACCTTACGATAACCTCCCCTAAGCGCCCGGCTCAATGGGTAGATAGAAATCTTACTATGCCTCGCATTATTGCTGCGCAGATTCCTTCCCCACATAAAACATCTTCCAGACCAGTCAATTGCCGCTTCCTTCTTTTGCAAAACTTGGAAGATCTGCAATTTTTACGCGTTTCTCCGCTTCTTGGACCCCATCTGCATCATGGCCCGAGGCGAGCAAACATCCAATGACTTCGCCGCGAGCGTTTGAACCCCTTGTTCAGATGGTCTGGCTGTCAAAAAAGTCACCGATGTTACACGTTCCTTAAGATCTTATCTGAAATGATGCATCAAATGCTATTCTTTGCTGCAATCTATTATAATTTTCATTCATCCCTCCATTCATCCCACCAAGTCTCCTCTTTTTCATACACAACACCAATATAATTCCCTACAGGCCGGCCCACATCATTCCATGTCTCAGCAATTGTAGAAGCACAAGCTAACAAGCATGGCAGACTCCTCTCCCACCAAATTCACACCCACATCTTAGACCCCACTCTGCTACCATCCCTCCTCTGCACCCTTCGCCAAACACTCTTCCCCAATAATACGCTCGCACCAGGGAGAATACCTCCTACACCCACTGAAACAATCGAAATACGACGAAGGTGTGCAGAGGCTATATTGAATTTGATACCAATAGCTGTGAGGGATATTTACTTTGGTCGTACTTCTTTATACTCTTCGGGAAGTAGCACCGATACTATCGATATTGATTTCGAAGCAAAAACCGAACTCTCAAAAGAAAGACATATTCGGGAAGTAGAAGATGTGTTGAATGTTTTTGGTGATGTGTATTGTAATAAACACTTACTATATGGAGTTGTGGAAATGATTATTATGAGAATAATGCCGGAGCTGGGGGAGAAAGGAGTGCAGGAGTTATTGGATGAGAGGTTGAATTGAGTTTCCATTTTTTGAGCCGTCATCTTGCGTTCGTTGCGTTGAAAGTTTAGATACCCATCATGCTTTTTTATATTAAAAATTTATACTGAATTATTTGAGTCATGCACTGTACAATTCCTGCACACAGCCTGCGTATTGAATATTATCCAAAGTTAGTATTTGCAGTTTTAAAAGCCCAACGTTGTAACAAATTAACCACCCATTTCATTCCACGTGTATGTTTTTGATCTGTCTGATGCTAGCTCGAAAAGTAAAGAAGAAATTCTCGACCCCTTTGTCCTCAGAAGAGAACAATTTGTCCATCCATCCATATCCGTCCATCCGTGCACATATATCTCATTAGATCAACGAGTCCCATACCATCCCAATCTGTCTTATCCTATTTCACATACGAAAGAACTTCACTACAAGTTCACACAAGCACTATACAATAAACGAACGATTCCAACAAGAAAAAAAAAGGAATGAGTCCCTAAGTACAAAAATACACCAAAGAGCGAGGAAGATGGATGAATAGACTAGCAAAAGATAGGTTAGGTAACAAAACAAGCCGTGCATGACGTTTCATGATTTCGCACAAGAGAAATCCAACAAACACGTCCAGGAATTTGAACTTTGGCCATCGCATCGAAAA
Source organism: Botrytis cinerea B05.10 (assembly GCF_000143535.2). NCBI lineage: Eukaryota > Fungi > Ascomycota > Leotiomycetes > Helotiales > Sclerotiniaceae > Botrytis > Botrytis cinerea. The sequence continues at coordinate 1,296,769 of NC_037319.1, read as the reverse complement.
TGCGAAATACTTATTTATATTCCATCACATGTTCCCCGGTGCGCAAGTGAAAGAAAAGGACCCGAAAGTAATACAAAATCCCGCCGAAAGTGTTTGGAAAGAGAAAAGAAAACGTGCTGTTGGGGTATGATGAGCAAATCCCTTCAGGGGCATGAGAGCGCATATATAACAAAGCCCTGCATGAAAGAAAGTCCAAAGAGGATATATAAAGAATTAAACGCGCGAGAGAGCAAGCAGATGAGTACTGAGCTGAAGGTTTCGCGTGAGCGTCGAAGATGTAAAGGGGGAAATCTTGGAAACCGAGTGAGCTTGGTTGGGTATATAAATTTCATCCGAGGATAGTTCCTATTTTTTTTATTTTTTTGAATTCCTCCCTAAATTCCCGATTTCTGTGATGTCGGTAGGTATTATACACCCTTGCATTTGACTGATCACGAAGATCAGAAAAGAAGAGGGTGATGCGAGACCGTTACTGAGTGCTCATGTACAAATTGAGAGATTTGATGAAGATAACGCCGGGGAATGTTGACTTTGGAACCGTGTTTAAAACGCCGTGATGTACAGATATTTAAAGCGTATATATAAAATAGATATGAAACTCATTATTTGTTAGCAGGCCGTAGACTGTTCCATCTTCATATTTTGTGGCTGGTTCTCGCAGTCCTCCTGTTCCGAAATCCGATGCAAACCGCCTGGTAAAGGTCCTGGATTCTGCTGTTGTATTCGCAACTTTTCGGTCAATTTAAGAACCGTCAGATACTCATTTTGATCCACCAATCCAGTCGGAGCTTGCTGAAAAAAATTCAGCAAAGTATCAAGAGCCCGGCGTGCATCATCCTGGGTAGGTGAGTTTGGCGTTGAAAGATGTGGTGGTGATTGCAATCCGCTGATTGGAGTAAGTGACGCCGGTGGGGGAGCCAAAGAGCTGTGACTGCTACTATGATGTAAAGACCGTGGCGAAATTGCAGAATCCAATCCAAATGGAGGACCTAATTCATGAACTGGCGATTCAACGGCTGACGAAGGGGCTGTGTCCGGTAAATTATACTTTGGCGTCATAGGATCATTACCTTGCGAGGCAATGAACGAAGGATCAATGGCTAAAGTGGGGAAAGTCTGGCTTCTCGGACGTTGAAAGTTGCTAGCAGGATTATTTAGATCCATCCCATGGCTGACATTATCGCCAGTGTTGGACATTCCATTTCCGTTCGTCGAATGCTGCGTTACCCGAGATTGCTGAGATGGCATCCAAGATCCGGTACTTCCCTCAGGAGAAAATGCAAATGGGGTTGTGGGACTAGTTGGCCCCCCTGAAAATGACGATGGATTATTGTCGGTAAAAGCACTAGACAATGAAGCTGTACTGTGAGAATTTGAGTGTTGCTTGTAGCTTGCTGTTTGTGTGAAATCGAAATAGCTGTTCAAACTATCATGCATATGATGAGATCTGAGATCTTCACTACTCTTGGCGGATGCTAATAGCAAGGGGGATTGTAATGGCGAAGCGGGTGAGACACCATTGGATGTTCGTGATCCTGAACTTCTGCTCGAATCGGTGTTGATCGCCATGCGTTCAGAGAGACTACCAATATCGGCCGCGGAGGCTCTTCGTCTGAGATGACTGATCCCATTCTTTTGCTTGAATTTTTCTAGCCAAGTTGTGCTATTTGTCTTCAGGTGACTCTCATTGTTGCCAACTGTGGTGGCAAAAAATCTAGCCTTCTCCTTGATCGCAGAATCGGTAAGAGGAATCCCCTGCTTTTGGGTATTTCGCACCCAATTTGATAGGGCTCTCTCGATATCAGGGAATTTTCCTTTAGCTCGTTTGACTGGAGACAAGCTTCGGTCTTCAGGGAAAAGATATTTTTCTCTTTGGCGTAAAACTTTAGAGACAGTACTGCATTCTTTTTTAGTTAAGATCAAAACTCAAATTTTAACAGTCAATCATACCTTCGTTCAACACCAAACATGGCTAGGAGAGGAATATTAGCAAGAAAATCATTAAACGAGTCCTGTCATATCATACCTCCAATTTCAGTCTGCTTGACGGTAGGATTGTCTTCATGATATTGACACATCCGTCTTCGATCACTATCAGTGAGTGTCTTCCTTGGAGTCGGAGTAGCATGGATAGTCGGTAGCTTTGGAGGTGCTTTCCCAGAGTTCGCAGGAGGAATCGCAACAGGTGGTGCTTGAGAGTTTGCAGGATTTGTCAACATACTCGGCCACGTGGGATGGTTTGGCATGATGAGAGGAAGCAGCTGCTGGTGATGCGTGGGATATGTCGGCGGTGGCGGTGGCGGGGCCATTCTTGGATTTGGGTACTGAGGCTCAGTAGGCATTGGATGATGCTGGTTCATATATTCATATTGAATCCTATTTTCAAAGATTGGCGATTGATGCTGTGAAGGGTTGTAATTGTTGCCCATATCCTGCCATTGGCCTTCACCGCCGTATCCATTTTCTTGTGGATTGTGGTGTTGCTCATGGTCCATGCCAATATGGGCCATCATAGATTCGTGCATTCTTTGATCTATGATCTCTAAACGAATGATTTCCCAGGTGTTTCCTTAAATTCCAGAAATCCGAGGCAATTGAAGATGTTCAATGGTACAGGACCTTGCGTAAGGTATACAATATCAAGGACGTTGAAAGCCTCAAGAGCGGGATACTGCATGCATGATAAGCAAAGCGAAGTCAGGTTCCTGGCAGTGTCAAATATATGAACCCTGCGGAATCTGCAGGAGTAGCGGATTGAGTCTGGCTGATTTATTTCAGGTGATGTGAAGTTTCGAATGCGAGAATATTTTGAAAATTGTTTGAACTAATGCTAGACGCGCGCAGCTCAAGGAAACATGCACTTCTAAGTGTGGTGCTGGCCGATTTTGGGGACGGTAGTGGTGGTCTGCGGTAGATGGGGCAGAAGATGGATGAACAATTATTAATATGCGACCAGGGAGGGCAGGAATAAATGCTGGGAAAAAGATGCTAGAAAATGCTCGCTGCAATGCCGAAGAGGGGAAGAAACACCAGGCGTATGCGGACAGCTGCAATGGATATTGTGCTGGGGAAGGCGCGCAACCAAAAAAGATAGATGTATGTAAGTGTGTGTGTATGATGTATGTAGGTAGGTATGATGAATGGATGGGACGTTATAGTATGTGAGCAGGAGGTCAACCTAGACTTTTTGGAGTTTGTGGTAGCAAGTAGTGGTCGGTTCATGGAAATTTTGCAAGGTAAAGGTTCCGCAGCAGCAGGAAGAGGGAGCACTTGGGAACTGAATATATTAATGGTGGGGACCAATTGGACTAAGGAGAATCGATGCTAGGTTTGCTTTCTTTACTACCATACTAGGTTAAAGACTGCTTCTAATAAGTTTCTCAAGCATGGGAGGGGAGTGTGGAAAGCAATGGCAAGGAATCCATCATGGAGCAACAGCGAATGGGCGAGCTTGGAGAATGGGATTAGCAAGGATAAAAAGAAAAGAGAGGACAGGAGAACGAATCGAAAGGGGGAGGGAGGATGGGTGGATGGACTGTGGTGTAGGTCGTAGACATTCAGAAGAACCGCAGGCAGACAGCAAGATAGACCAGATAATTCACAGAAAAAAGGAAAAGCAATCCGTTGGAAAAGATGCAAAAGAAGTCATTTGCAAGGATTTGAATTGATCATTGATTTTGCTAGGGGTTAATATGGTTTAGTAAGGTTCAGGTACAGGGAAAGTACGAAGTAAGACTTGAAGACTTACCTGATTTGTTGCTTTGACCAAATGATTGCTTGGGAGCGAAGTCCACAGATGAGAAGCGGATCTAATCATCTAATCATCTGTGTACATATCTGTTCAAAAGAGTCCACGGGGGTAGCTCAGGGAATGCAATAATTGCGGTTGTATGGTAGGTAAGTATCAGAGCTAGCTGAAGGAATCGCCGAACATCTAAACATATCTAGAGCGAATCTCAAGGTCTTCGAACGGAAGATTCGGGGACCTTGGGAAGTTTGTTGTGAAGAGTGGAGAGGACAAGTATCTAATTTCGATCAGATTGACCTCTTTGAAGCTTTGTTCAGTAAAAACATATCGTCGTGTCAAGGTCCACTCTCATCCGCCTTTCTCCAAAAGATTGAGAAGATGATGCTTTCCAGGTTTTTGTAGGGGACATCCAGATGATTATCTTCCAAATAGGTTAAATGTCAAATCGCATCTCATTTCAGCTGAGTCAAATGGGGAATTAGCTAAACTACTCGAGGTCTAAAGTTTGACTGGATATCGTAGATGAAAACCAGGATGCCGAGCTATTAACGAATGAAGCGCTTGGATGAACCTACTAGATATTTGAATTTGCTTCTAGCTTCTGGTCTGATAACCAAGTTAATCAAACGGTACGCCCCGGAAGTAAAAAATGAGGTAAATCCGTCAAATGATCTTAGTACTGGGGATTGCTTATTAGCTCGAGCTAGTTGCCGCAGTAAGGACAGTTAAATCATTCATTATCATATCATATTATATCATGTCATATCGTTTCAAGTACCATTGCTCAGACGCAGTTATCAATGATTGATTTTCCTTTTTGTTGAGTCTCTAGGTTCTGTTCGGATAATAATAATAATAATAATATCGATAACAAGAACCATAATCTCCAAAGCCCCTTCATCGTCTCGTCTCGCCAAAGTTTGTCTGCGCTGCATTTTGATAACGAATTTTGATGGTGCAACAGGTGCACCGGAAGGACAAGGATTTCGGAGAAACCAGCCAGCAATCAGAGCTCATTCAAGTCCGGAGCAACTTCCACCTGTTCCCCAAACAGGTAACAAACTGATCCCTTCAATACCAAAAGTTGTCATTTATCATATTAGCCAAAATTTGAAACCTAGTCAAGCCACCCTTATTAGACGAACCTTACATGGAATCCGAACGTTTCGTTGCCGTAAGTTACCATGGTGTAGAAGCTACAACCAGCCCTCGTGGTGGAAAAGAGGATCGTTGCAGAAATGAATAGATCCGTACCTTACTTACCGTAAGCAAAGTTAGTGAACTCTATGTTTATTCTGGTCCTAGGTTTTGGACCCCAATCAAGATTTTGCATGGCATTGACTTCATCGTTTCGCATTCCTCCCTCTCGACAAGACCACTTCGCCTCATTTCTTGATTTTGGGGGCCATTGAAGTAGGTACCATTCATCCTTCGTCCCAAGTTTCCAACTGTTGGAATCTCAGTTCTGTATTTGTATGGTTGGGAGCTACAGATATCTGCTGCAACCACCAGCAACCCGCCTGCACTTCAGCAGAATGGCAAGGCTTCAATCACTCGGCTTTAGTCCAGGGCGCTCGTAGGTGCAGCCCATTTCATGTACTGCATTTGCAGCGTGCATTGCCCCTGAGTAACCCACCTCGCATAGCAGATACAGGTAACAGGATACAGCCATGGCCATGGCCGTCTTCTCTCATCTCACCTCACCTCACGATTCCCACTCCATCTCGCCTCGCGTCTGCTCTGATTGCTAACTCCGAAATCGTGTTGGAATCGCTTCGGCTGCATCGGTACATACCGACCAGGGGGGGTTATGTTTGGAAATCTTAACACCCCACTGTGTGCCCGTCCCCTTGAATCCGTACTCCGCCATGACATTATATCTCGCGAAGTTCTCTTTTGAGCAGATGGGGTTTATAAGTGTCGAAGGTGTTTAGGCACGCCTGTGCCGCTTCTCCTCTTTCCCGTTCCGCTCCCCGCCCAAAGCATGAATAGCCATCCAGCACTGTCAACCGAGCAGACACCATTCCAATCCATCCATCATCCATCCTCCCGTCTTCATTATCCATATCAAACCGTGCCAGCAACCTAACCGAAACCCCCGAATGTGGAGGAACCTCGCATCTAAAGTTGGGCTCCCCATCTTTGTGCATCATCCACGTTCCTAATCATTGGTCTAACCTTACACTCTCGTGTCAAAAACTCCGGGTGAAATCCCAATGGCCCACTATTCATTCAAATCGATTTGCAATTATTCCTTGCAAGTCCGTTCATTTTCATAATTCTTTCCGATTTCGACCTATTTCGTTTTATTCTCTGTGCATTTTATCTACTGGTTGATTAAATTCTTCAGCGACGATCTCAAGGGAGCCTTACTTTACGTTTCGTCAAGGGCGAGCAGCTTGTAAAGCGGCCGTGAGGCACCGCTCGCTATCACTTACGAATGTACATGTTCAACTTCTTGATTCATCCAGGTCACAGAAAAACAGCAGCACATCGGTGGCGCATTCACCATGTGAAACAAACTCTGGCATTGTACATAGCGATGAAGGCGAGGGGTTAGCCAAAAGCAAAAATAAACGCGTCCACGTCCCCCTTTCAAACCTACGTCTTGGCTGCAACATACACATCTCTCTGCTCAACAGCGGTGAAGGAACCTAGAAACATCATCCAAACTTCAACCTCGGGACTTTTGTAGATCCTCTATCACGAGGTGACAACTTCATTTCAAATCATGCTCAGCTTGTTCCCTGTCTCTGCTTAGACCTCTTTGCTAGCTTGCCGCGGTAAAACATACATCATGATACATACTCAAAGACATCGTCTCTACGTATATACCTGGTACCTAAAGCTAAAACTCCATCCACGTTTTTCTCGTCGGCGGCAATTGAGACAATCTTATCGACATCGCGGGGAAATGATCCTCATCTGCTCTGCTCAACCTGAGCATCTAGACTGACCTGGCTGGCTCAATGGGCACCTGCATCAAGGTTTGGCGAAATATCATATTACAACCTTTTTCATTCGAAATTGACCTTCATTTTCATTTCAATAAGCCTTTTCGAGAGCTCCTATCTGAACTTTTCTTCTCTCAATAGATACATACTGTACGACTAATCTTCAATCCTGCCCATCTCATCTCATCTCATCCGATTGTACAAAGAAAAAAGCGTCCTAAGCCTGCGTCGATCACCGAATTCTTCCCAATTCTTCCATTTGATATCAATTAAATCCCATAACCCCATCCACCCATCATCCATCATTCACTCCAACCAATCAACCCCCCCATCCATGCTAATTCCCCCCAAAGAGCCCAAGTTCCCACAGCGGAGGTCCATCGACCGCTTAAAACGCTTCTGTAGCCGCTGAGGACACATTCCAATCATGTACGAAAGCGATCAACCTTACGAAGAACGGTACCCGAAGCGCCGAATTTTCAGGAACGGACAGGTTGATCAACCAGGAGTCAGGAGTCAAGACTCAGGTACGGACATGACGGAGTGCCGGGTTGGTCCGCTAGGCTCAGTTGAGTATGCGAACATCATGATTCATGACGATGAGGGGTGGGATGGATGGACGGATAGATCGAGAAAGAGAGAAAGAAGCAAAGAAGCAAAGAAAGGAAGAAGCAAAGATGTCTGTGCAGCCATGATTATAGGTACCCAGCTTCGATATGATGCGATATGACATGATGTTGCACGAACCAATCCATAGTTTTTTGTCATGGTCCGCCCGGTCTCTATCTATCTATCCATCTATCTACCCATCTATCTATCTATCTACCCACCTATCTATGTACGATACCTATCTATGCCCGGAGATCTAGGATTGAGAATCTAGATCCATCGGTGCGGGAGATGGGGTATGGAAGAAAACAGCAAATCTGCAGAAGCTTTGCGAACTCTACAGAGATATACCCAGGACTCAGAACGCAATAGAACTACTTACCATACAGAATCATTACTTCATCCATCCATCCATCCATCCCTCCATCCATAACCCGTGACTCAAATTCCAACGAGTAATATACACCATGCAATACCTACCTAGTATTCCCAAATCCAGGCACTTGAAAGATCCCTCCTTCAGGCGTCACTCTGCGAGTTGATTGCCGCTCCCTATCAATCTCATTCATATCCATATCCATATCCATATCCATATCCATATCCCTATACAAACCTAAATTCAAACCCATACGGACCATACAAAAACCCCCCCACCTTGACGCCGACACCCTTGAATCAACTAGGCACCTCATCTATCTCCAACTCAATCACTCAATCCCTCTCCCACCCCGTCGGGCAACTGATAATGAAGCATTTCATTTCAACCCCCAATACCACACCATACCATATCGTCACTGTTGCCTCATCTCCAACTCCCCTCACGCAACCAACAACTTGACCTAAAAGAAACACCCACCACACCCCATTCTCAACCATCTTGTTCAAACACCCATCCACCCATCCACCCAAACACCTCAATATCTCATCCGAATCTAGCCAAACCCGAGCATTCAAATCCAAGTCTCATCAACTGATCCAAGCGTCCCCATGCACACAAAATTGACCCAGGCCCATGGAATCCCAAGTTATCATTCATCACATCTTCGTAGCGCCTACCTGAAGATCATTGATCCATCCATCCACTCAAGCGTTGCGGCACTATTAATCTTGACAAATGAACCCAACAAGCAGCGTATTGTATCACATGTATACATCCCAATATAAAAAAAATATAACTATCTGTATTCAGGACCCTGTCCTGGCAATTCAAGTCTATTGAGGGGTAAAAAAAATCTCTTTTGGATATTCATCTATGTCTTCCTCATATCGACCTTCGTAGCCTTCTCATACCAAGATGGGCAGGGGCGCCAATCCGCGAGTACGAATCCACGGGCAACTACCAGTACTGTAGCTAGCAGCCACCTCTTATCTCTTCCAGAGCCCAGTAACCCAAATGCCCGCAAGTGTCTGTACCTTAACATGACGCCATTGACTCCTGACGAGCATTACCATTAAGAACGTATCAGCCCATCCCCTCCTCTATCTTCCGAAATCCTTGGCTTCTTGAACGTCCATTGTCCTTCTCCGCGCCGTTCGTACCACCGGAATATCCTTGGTCGTTACACCGTATCGTTCTATTCTGCATGTTTTTTTATCGTTTGACAATAGTAACTGAATGATGGATTAGCCCAAGTTTCATGACAACTGTCTCATCGATATGTGAAAACTTACTGATATCTTCATCTGCTAATTCGTGACTGAGACCTACACGTTGAGGTTGATGCTTGACTGATTTTCCATAAACAATAGCCACGCGGAAATCGTCCACAATAGTTTTATGGATAGCGTTACACTTTGATCAACGTTAGTCACTTGATGCTGTGCTACACGATTCTCGGAATCATGAAAATAGCCACTTACAAAATCTTCAACTGTGCACCTGGTGGAACGTAACACTACCGGTGCTGTGTAATCAGGCAACTTTCCTTTGGGCTTTGTATAAACTCTGACAAGGTTTAATTTCTCCCACCTGTTCAAGAGTTAGTATCAAGTTGTTAGGCAATTTTTTTGCAACCACAGAAATCTGCTGGCTTCTGGTGAACGCCTTGCATCTTCTCTTGAGCAAGTCGATTATAGACCTAGAACGCCGCGCCACTCGATAGGATTATCGAAAGTATCCCAGGGGAAAAGCTCATATAAAAACCCTCAAATCATAAACTTACATCTGTTCTAACAGTTCATCAACGTTCCACCCATGCTCAGAAGAGATAGGACATGCGTTGGGAATTCTGTAAAGCAAATCAAGTTCCTCTATCGAAATAGCATCGATTTTGTTCAATGCATAAATGACAGGAATATAACTTCGTCCCTTGGCCTCTAGCACGTCTATCAGATCGTCGATAGTGGCGTCACAACGAATGGCGATATCTGCGGATGAAATTTTGTACTCGTTCATGACAGCCTTAATCTCATCGTGATCGATATGCGTCATTGGGACAGTATTAGTGATATTGATTCCGCCCTTGTCCTTCTTCTTGAACACGATATTTGGTGGCGACTTGTTGATTCGAATTCCAAATCCTTCCAATTCATCTTCAATGATCTTCTTATCCGTCAAGGGTTTATTGACATCCAATACAATGAAGATCAAATGGCATGTCTTGGCAACTGCAATGACTTGTCGACCTCTACCCTTTCCGTCCTTGGCTCCTTGAATAATACCCGGAAGATCCAGAATTTGAATCTTTGCTCCATTGTATAAAATTTGACCGGGTACTGTCGTTAAGGTTGTGAATTCGTATGCGGCAGCCTCTGAATGTTGTCCGGTAAGTTTGCTCATCAATGTACTCTTTCCCACCGATGGAAATCCTATAAATCCAACACTGGCGACACCTGTACGGGCTACATCGAACCCTACACCTGCTCCTCCACCACTTGACGTAGGGGTCAACAACTCTCTCTTGAGTTTAGCGAGCTTTGCTTTAAGTTGACCAAGATGGAAACTTGTCGCCTTGTTCTTTTGGGTTTTGGACATCTATTATTTCGTTAGGATCTATCGACGGCGAATTGATTAGGTCCTGGGAGTATACCTCATCCTCAATTTGTTTGATCTGTGGAGGGGTATTAGCATTGGGAACAAGAGGTCGCGGACGAAGGAGTATACCTTATCAGCGGTGGTCGACATGATTGCGGATTTCTCTGGTCAGATCCAGATATCTTATCTAAAAACGGTTATTGTTGGGGGGGTTTTTTGGTGGAAAGAATGTATTGCGATTTCCCTCAAGCTGGATCTTAAATTTTGGAATTGAAGATGATGTGAATTTCATTGTGGGGTTCTGCATCAAAAATTATTTCTATGATCGCATAGTTTGAACCTCAGGCACAAATATTCTTCAGTTTCCCCAATCGGCAAGGTCTCCATTTCAGCTGATGTGCCACTCGCTCACCGGGGATTCTTGAAGGTCTTGCCAGAAAATCATGTTATTGCAATTCATCACAAGGATTATGGATCCCCAAAATATCTGTGCAGCATTCTTCATTTTAGGGACCACAGTTGATTTAGGTGGAATCTTGATACCTTCGTTCCGACAGCATGTCATGAACTATGGCAGTCGGGGGTTCACGCCAGATCCAGAAAAAAGCACATCTTCCCAGAGCAAGACTACGAGTGTGTTCGAGTACATTGGCTCTCTAAAGGTTCCCCATGCTTGGTTCACTCACTATTATATCGCCTCCGTGGCGTCTTCCATTTTCTGGGCGTTTCAAATCATCACACGTGGACCTGCTTTCAGATTGCTTGCCTCTTACTCTCAACAAGATGCGACAAACTCAATGACAGTTAATCAGTTGACTTTGTCATGGACACTCATGGCTTTGCAGGGTAGCCGGAGATTGTACGAGAGCTTTACGCTCACCAAACCTTCTCAGTCAAAGATGTGGGTTGGGCTTTGGGCCATTGGAATTGCGTATTATTTGTTCATGGGAATTTCGGTCTGGATTGAAGGTATTGGTGAGTGATATGAATTGTAATCTTGTAGTTCTTTTCATTGATGACTAACTACCTAAGCCATAATTGATGCGACCACCAATCCACTAGGTTTGATAGACATCTCAAAGCCTTCTTTGAAGACTTGTGTGGCAGTACCTCTATTTGTGATTGCATCTGTCTGTCAGCACAACTGCCACAAGCACTTGGCAAGCTTGAAGAAGTATACTCTTCCCTCGAACCCTTTCTTTCGCCACGTCGTTTGTCCTCATTACACTAGCGAATGCTTGCTGTATATTGCAATTGCCATTGCAGCCGCGCCCCAGGGACAGTTCCTGAACAGAACCATATTGGCAGGGTTGTGCTTTGTAATATCAAACCTTGGTGTGACTGCAGATTCAACAAGGAAATGGTATGCCACAAAGTTTGGGGCAGATAGTGTAAAGAGCAGATGGAGAATGATACCATATTTATACTGAAATGTTCTCCTCAGGGTTTGGTGTAGATAGTTGAAAGTAGAAATGGAGATCGATATCATATTATTATAAGATTAGGTCTCTCAGCGTTTGCCAAACAACCCTAACTTTGAACCTAGTTTCGATACCTTGAGTACGTCCCGATACGTAAGGCTGGTTCGCTCCTGTCTTTCATATCTACCATCAAGAATTTCATCTTTAGACCGTAAAAGATCCCAATTTGCGACTGTTGTAGAATTTAGGTTAATTTCTGCTTCGGTCTCGGATATTCCATGATAGTAATCTGTATATAGTTCATCTGTTGTGATCAACAAACTCCTTGGTTCCTGGAAAATTCTCCACCTTGGCTGCTCTTCTCTTGTTCCATCATCTTTGTCTCCATATATATTCAAGCATAAGCTTGAGCCTAAGCTTACAGTGCAGACGACTGGATGATAGGCGGATCCATCCTTGTGTGGCATGATTCCTTGGTTTGGCAGATATTCATTGATTAGAACATGATTTGGACGTCCATGGGGGCTGTCGCTGAAAATGTGACTTGTTCCGATTTCTTGCGAGACAGGTAAGGAAAGGAGTCGAGAGACAACGGGATCTGTTAGCCATTTAGGCAGAGGCGCATCCAATAGAGTATTCTTAGTCAAATCAGAAGGCCAAGTCTGAAGACGACGATGAGTTAAATGCTTCCAACGTGGTTTGGGGGCTGTGGCAATCTGCGGGAATCAAATGTCAAATACCAAATCTCGAATGGGCTTGGAATCGACTCACTTTCTGCAATAATATTTGTTCTTCCTCTCCCGTAAGAAAATTAGGAATATAAAAAGCCTTTGAAGGGAGAGTCTTGATTTGAGCTTGATCCAGAGATGTTGGCAAGGCTAGTTGTGGGATGTCCATGTTGGATGGCTAGGTATCTTTGATAAGCGCAAAAATGTGGGAATATGTGTGAAATTTGAAGGGGTAAAGATCTGGTGAAGAGACGAGTCGATAGAGAATTGATAGAGGAGAGGAGGGGAGGGGAGGGGAGGGGAGGGGTGAAAGAACAATATGTACAAACGTTCCTTCTCGATGACGGGAGATACGATAGACAGATAGGCTATCTTCACGTGTTGTTCTTTTTGGATCATCAATCGATCACGTGCCGTGGAAGTCAAGTCTAGATTGTCGTGGAAAAAGAGGGCCATTGAGACGAGGATTTTTAACTGGCAGAATGCAAAGCAATGATAAAGCACTAATAAAGCACTAGCATAAGAATAAGGGGCCAAGGAGCCAACTTGCCAAGGTAGATAAAGTACGTAAAGGCGAATACGGTACGGTAGACGTTCTGACCTTCCCACCCCTCGAAGATTTTATCGCTCACTTCCAAGTTCCTATCTATGTGCCACCTTGGCTCTAGGCTCGCTAAGTGATATCCATACAAGCACTTTGAGTTTTAAAGAATGTTCGTTAGAACTTGTTAGGAGTTAGGACCATTGGTGGACTCTCTGGAAAGAGTTTAGGTAGGACCTCGGGATGATCTGATACAAGCTAAGAAAAAAAGAAAAGTAGGTCATTTGATGCGTTGTACTCCTTTGTTTGGTTGGATAATGGCTGTGGAAATTCGACTTTTGCAAAGTTTAGTTGTTAGTCTTCCGTCCATGGCACTGTCGCGAGACTGCACTATGAAGATTAGATTACGATGACATTGTGGTTCGAATTAGACCTCAATTAGACCTCAATTAGACCTCAATTAGACCTCATTTCTGCTTCAGTTAGACTTCTTTACTAGCAATCTAAGTTCACGCCTACGTTCACGTCTACGTTCATGTATCTGAAGCGAAAAGAACTTCTGTGGCGAAATCCTGTATGATATAAATAGATTACGACACTCCGCACCGGCAGATTTGTTGAAAATATCGTTGTTCTGTAAGCTTCGTCGTATCCAGTCCCATTCCTCTTGTTCTCATCGACCGTACTGTATCATATGATTCTGGATGTGAGATGCGAGTAGAAGCGGTGGGTATGATGAGTTATCTACCTACCCAGTCCCTCAAGCATGAAAAAGGGGATTTGAGGAACAAGTGTCAAGCGTATGGCTGGGGATGTACGAATGTATGGATGTATGTACGATACTACATCCAAACCTAGGCAGGCAGGCATTCATGAATCGAGTATGGCCACCTGTGTATTTTGTTTTGCTTTGCTTTGTTTTGCTGTGTTTTGCCTCGAATCTCGTTCTATTGTTGTCCTGCTGTCATGGGACAATTTAGGACAATGCGTATTGTCCTATGACAGACACGATAGACAGACAATAGACAGAAGAGACAGAAGAGACAGGATCAGACAGGATAAGCTCGTTCATGAAAGTTCCTTATTCAGTATTTTGTGCGTAGTGTCCGAGGGGGCTTCCGTATTCCGCACAGTCTAGCGTTTCTCCTGACTAAGCGTAAGTGGAAGTAATTCAATTCCATCTGGGTAACTCGATTCCTCCCATTTAACAAAACCACTCCCAAATACTACTTAGCTCCTTGGGTACAATTCTTCTTCAACCAATCCTCAAAATTTACACATATCCGGATACATACTTTCCCACTCACTTCCCATTCAAGATTTTCACGATCCACGAGTACACTACGAATTTAATGATATAATCCGTCCGCCATTCGAGATTCTGACTTCAACAACCCAATTTGACCGGCGCATCTCACTAATACATCTATCAGTTTGAAGGACTCGGATGCTCCTCCTTGTCCCGAAAACCATTCACGATCAAAGTGTCTACTCATAATATAAGCCAGGATGATCCGCAGGATACAGCGACACATAGCCTAGATGTTATGGGCACTCACAATCATGAGGGAGCAACGGCTACAAAACATGGTGACTCGACCACCAGCCTTATCGATCGAAAAGACAAAGTCAGCAACGCCACGAATATCATCAAAAGCCCGACGCTTTCCGGAAGACAAGAGACTGTGACTGATTCCGAGGCTTCGAAGGACGTGGAGATGCCCGATGCACCCCCTGAGGATACTGATGTGAAGAGTGATTCAGAAGCAGAAACAATCGTCCTGGAAGGTAAAAATGGCCACTCACCCTCGAAAACTCGAAAATCGATCAAACATGAAGACAATAGTGACGAGGAAGATATTCGAAAGCCGTCTGAGTCTAGGAAACGCGAAACTTTATCACTGGAAGCACTTTCTCAAACCGAAAATCACCTAGGAAGGCGCAAGCGTCTGAAAATCGATCCTTCCGAGTCAAGTAAATCTCAGCCTGATAATGGGAGGTTATCCAACCTACAAAACAAACGGCATTCATCTCTTCCAAAATCTACCGTGCCAGAATTGAGATCCGAGGAATCATCTTCGCCACCATTATCGAATTTAGGTAGCGTCGATAAGGCTACACCCGTTGAAAGAGCTTTCCCGCGGAATAAGCTAAACCCATCGGACTCAGACGAAGACCATGTCGACCACGAAGAACGGAAATTAGAGCGACTTCGAAATTCTGCCTTGAATAATATGCAAAGGAAAGGAAACATACCCTCGCTGAGTATCAACATGGAGAATGCTTTAGGTGTCAGGAAGGAACGATCGGAGTCTCCCCACCACGGACGCTCTCACAAACGCGGCCACTCTACTCAGTATCCCTCGAAGTCGATCCACAGTTCAGGCCACCGTAAAGGACGAATACCGCCTCCTCTTCTATCCACCGAGTACCAATCCGATGACTCTTCTGCTAGCGGACGCTCACACCCTCGTAGCTCTCGGCCGCGGCAACGCACAGCTTCTACCATCAGAGATCTTGCCACGCCAGTCACTGTCCCCCAGAAAAAGAAAAAACACCTGGATAGTTCTGGCGCAACCATGTTATTTCAATTTGTTCGCAAGAATAATCTCGCTGGAGTGATGGAAGAATTCAACAAGCACCCTGAAGACCTGAATCAAGCAGATAATGCCTTAAATACGCCACTGCACGGTGCAAGTCTTGTAGGCTATGACAAAATTGTCGAATTCCTTTTGAGCAAAGATTGCAATGTTGATGTAGTCAATGACCTTGGCGACACTCCACTTCATGATGCCATTGACAACGGCCATGTTGAAGTTGTGAGACTCCTTCTAGAGTATGGTGCTGATCCACGTAAGGCAAAGAAGGCTGGAGGCGACGAGCCTAGTGATCTAGCAGCAGCTTATGTTAGTGTTCCTGAGGACGAGGAAAATACCAGGAGAACGAGGAAAGAGATGCAGCAGCTTATTGAAGATGCCAAGTCTAAGCACCATGAAGATACTGTCTTGAGCGAACAAACGCCGGGAGAAAATGCAGATCATGAACCTTACTCAAGAAATAGTCCTCATCATAGCCCTACCTCGGAGCATCCTGGTATATCGAACGGCCTACGAGCACGATCGTATAGAACTACACATCGAGATTTATATCGAGATCATAATAATGCTGAAATGCTTCGGGAAGCATGTCGAAACGGCGATCACCCAAACATCTATAATTGGCTAGACGTCAATCAAAAGAAGGGAAAGGACCCAACATCTCTTCTGATCGCGGCAAAAGCTGGCGACAAATTCGCTGTCGACCTGCTACTCGGCCTGGGTAATTATGATTGCGATCCCGAGCCTTTGAGAGGTGTAGAATTTCGATGGTCCACACCAATGCTTTGTGCTATTCATAAAGGTCATATCGACGTGATTAAGTGCCTGCTTTCAGGAGACTTCGACCCGACCAGGCGATTGAACAACAAGACTTACTATGAACATGCGCAGGAGAGAGAGAGGGGCAGTTCCAACTATGAGTCAGTCGTTGAAACACTCAGAGATGCTTTCAATACATATTCGAAGCCAGTCAAATCTTCGCCCTCCAAATCTCGCTCCCCCAAACTTCATCGAGACTCTGATCGCGGCCGCGATTCCAGAAGGCCAGTAAGGACTACCCGTGATCGATCTTCGCCGTCGCGGAAGAGGAGTCCTTCCAAATCGATGAGGAGTTTAGAAGTAGAATTGACACGTCGTGCGAGCAGCGACTCCCTTCATCCGAGCCTAGTCACACACAGCCAAGCAAGAAGAGGCCCAGGGCGTCCAAGAAAAGAGGAAAGCAACGCTTCGCATCCAACTTCAGACACGGAAAGCACTCCTTTAGGCCCCCCTAAGAAAAAATTGCAAGCTCCCAAGGTTACAGAAGCTGATGCTGCGGCTATGTCTTCTGAAAACGAGCCTCCGAAACCACGACGTAAGCTTGTCTCTGGTAAGGACTTAAGAGGGGAACGGGATAGACAAGGGCGTGGAAGTATTGCATCAAATGTTTCTTCCATATCTGTTCAAGATCGAGACCAAGTAGAAGAGTCGAAAAGAAAAGATGGCAAACAGAAAACCACAATTGTTGCGCAAACAACCGAACTTGCCAATGAAGACCAGGTCTCTAAACCTTCCATCGTCGAGATGGCTTCAGATAAGAGCGAAAAGCATGACAAGACTAAAGGCACAAAACGAGACATCTCTAAAGACCGACTAGCTTCTATTCGTAATGATAAGAGTCCGATAAAACGACAACGCCAGAGCACAACGCCACCTCGCACAGGTACCCTTGATACAATAGTTGCCACGGAGACTGATGGTGCTCCATCTAAGCGCCAGAAAGTAGAAGGACTTTCAAAGCATATTATCACAGATCAAAACACATCGAACTCGTGTACTGACCACCCAGCACCCAATCTTGATACAACTTCTCAAGACAAATCAACCCTAAAAACTACCAAGGAGAACACATCAAGATTTTCGTCCAAACTGACTGGGGAAAATGAGACATGTTTCAACAAAGAGAACGAGGAAATCCAAGCAGCCAAAAAGCCTGAGCTCTTGAACCCGGTTGATGTAGAACGCAAGAGGCAGGCAAAATTGGCTCGGGAAGCTCGAGAAGCCAAACAGCAGGCTAAAGAGGTCAAAGAGGCTCGTGAAGCAAAAGCAGTGGAGGAAGCTCGAGAAGCGAAAGAGAAGGAAGCAAAAGAGGAGGAAGCAAGGGAAGCGAAGGAGAAGGAAGCAAAGGAGAGAGAAGTCCGGGAGAGAGAAGCAAAGGAGGCAAAAGAAGCTCAAGAAGCCGAAGAGGCCCAGGAGAAACTAGCCATCGAGGAAGCTGCTAAGCGAGCACAGGAAGAGGAGGAAAGAAAATCACGACATGCCCAGGAAGAACGCGACAAAGCAGAACAAAGGCGAATATACGACGACCAGAAAAGGATAGAGCGGGAGAAATTGGAACAAAACCGGGCCGCTGCGCAAGAGCGAGAACGGTCTGAGAAAGCGAGACAGGCGCGAGAAAAGGAAGAACAAAGATTATCGAAACTTCCACTTCTACTTCGAGTGTTTGATCAACTCCCACAAGCTGAGACACTCAAAATTGCTTCTTTGTCCAAATTTCGAATCATACAAGGATATCGATATGATACTATCAGACCAGAAGCAATAGGCAGCCCCAGTGCTCGAGAGCAATGGATGCTCAACACTGACGTTGCGTTATTGCTGGGAGAGAAAGACCTCGAATTATCAAGATGTGAGTACAGGGTAGTGAACTAGAAAAGAAACTGTATTGACTTGTTGTGATAGATACGGCGTGGGAACGTATTCCGTTAGATATGGATGCCAAGGAAGCTATATGGCCCCTTGCGCACGCAAAATATTCTCGTGATCCTTTCAAGCCAAATATACTCGTTCCCTCGGATGAACGTGCGCATCTGGCAGCAGACGCTAAGCCGCTGTTTCTTGGGCTCGATCTTTTCTTCATAAAGGTACGTGTCTTGCACTTTTGAAAATGATTAGCTTGCTCACATCATTGTAGGTATCGGAGTTCATGTTTGTCGTACCTAATTTTCCTCACCTACGAGATAGTCAAATAGCCATCGAATACCAAGAACTTGTTCCATTAGGTGCCACTCCGGTCAACAGATATGAGCAAGACTCAGACCATGATCCAAGCCAACCATTCTGGCCTGAGCCCCAAATCTACATCCGTGGAAATTTGGTCACGCCTACGAAAATCGAAACCAAAACAAGCACGAAACCTTTCCCAGAACCCAAAGTATCAAGACGAGAAAATTCGAACGAGAAGGAATTGCTTGCATTGGCTTTGGCCAGAACGCAAATGCTTTGGGAACAGCGCGAACGTGATGAACATGATGGTATCACCCCACCACACTCCGATCGATCTAGATCGCTCAACGAAGATGGTCTGATTCAAGAATCTATTTCGGGCCCAATCAACATAAGCCAAAACACCGATCTTTCAAACGGAACGTTTCCTCTTTCTAACGGAACCGTAATGCACGAAGTAGATATATTGGATTGAGAAACACTTTCACTGATATAAGAGGTGCACCAACATACATTTCGTCGTACTTGTTACATAATCATTGTATAGGAAGTTTATTCCCATGATGGAGAAGTCTGTAGATATTCTTTTCTGGGAAAAGAAACATCACGTCATATTTTCCCCAGCGGAACACAACACTGTACATATACAGATTCGAATCTCAAACTATCGAGAGGCCAGACGAAGTGAACAAATACCCTTCACGGTCCTAATCCGATTCCAAATCCAAGCCAAATCATGCATCCAAACGATGTGAGAATCAAAGGAACGGTTCAAACACGTTATGATGTCTTTCGGATAAAGACATCCCCGACTACTCGTTGGAAGGGGGGACTGGGGAGGCAGAAGACTCAAACGCGTCAGCCGGCAAAGATACTTGACGGGTGTTAGGACAAATGTCATGTATAGATAGTAATGAAAAAAGTTACATAACTCCACATAAATTCTTCTCCATTATCAATTGATTATCGCGACCTCAAACTTTCTAGATTGCGAGAGATGAAGTTGTAGAAGAGATTTTGCATACCGCTAAGTATGTATTGATCAAGGGGTAATTTCCTGCAAACTTCGAATGCGAGGAGATTTTTTGCAATCTGGATGTTTGATGTCACACTTACAATGGGATACTATCCATATACACGCCCCCAAAGACGCACTTGCACCGTACAACTAGATTGTCCTTTTTGTTTAAGTGTTTGGATAACTACTTACTAGGTAGGTAGGTAGGCAGGTATTCATGCAAACTTTTGAATGAAGTACTGAGATATCGAAATATAACAGTGGCTACTTCATGATTTTAGTGTATCAGTCGTTCATACAACTAGATAGGCAGGTGAATGGGTAGTGATTACAATAGAATTGTACTGACTTGTCTAAATACGTAGGTAGTTAGCTAAGCGGCGAAAATTGAGACGATAGATGAGGGATGAGGGGTGATAGATATGAAACTATGTATGGGCATAAGAAAATGAAGTGGATTAATAGATGAGATTATTGTAGGAATGCTGGACTGGACTAGAGTATGCTTCAGTGGTTGAGTGAGCGGTTGAATGCGTGGATGTGTGGATGTGTTGTGTATGTAGGTATGTAGGTATGTAGGTATGTAGGTATGTAGGTTTGTAGGTATGTTACGCTGCGAGATGATTGTAGTTGAAGTGAAGTGAAGTGAAATGAAGGGTAGGGTAGGGTAGGTAGGTAGGTAGGTAGGAAGTTGAAAGTTGGAAGGGATTCTCTAGACTAGGAGAGGGGAAGAGCAGGAGCGAGAGATGAGGGCGGAGGGTGGTAGGAGTAGAAGCGGAGTGGGTGCACTAGAAGATTGACGGTATAAGCAGAACAGGCGTATAAGAAGAGCAAAGTGTAGATGGAGGGAGGGAAGAATGAATGTAAACTTAAAAGTTCAAAGTGTAACAAAAAGGAGGTAAAGATACATACAGGTGGACGATTAGCATCACAAAGAGAGGGGTGCTTGGTTTATAGAATCCGAGATTCGGATTTCAGATCTACTTAGCTATTTTGTAGTAAATACCAATTGTAGAAGGTCGTATGTTCCCTTTCCCAAGTAATAGATTTACATTATACTCGTTCTGAGAATACCATCATCCCACCATCACCCTATGTCGCTGTAACTCATGTTCCAGATTCCATTGACTGGAACTAGCGCTCTACTGCTCATTGCTTGTAAAATTTGACATGGAGTTTTCAAGGCTTGGTGGGTGGTTCTCGTGACTGGCGGCTCCTTCTTCGTTCCGTGCTAGGCAGGATGAAGGGGATGGTAACTTTTCGTGTTGGTGGCTATTCGGAGCTTATAAGATGGGCAGGGAGCGTAGCAAATACATTGTAAAACTAGAATACTAACAGTCTACTCAATTACATTTTAAAGGCACTGAACATAGTACATACTTAGTAAAGAGATTATCCTTTATGGCGAAACAAACCTATCTGGAAACGGTTTGTTCTCCTTCGAAGGACGCTATTCAACTGCCGTCAATTAGAAGTCTTTTGAAAGGTCCGGCAGGCTCATGTACTCTGCCAGCAATCTTGCCAATTGCCGCTCAACCACCAGTTTACACTCAACTGCCCATTCGAAGTGAAGTCTTTCCTGTGAATCAAACTCTTACAGAGCGGCCTCCTCTGGAATTTGCATCCGTTCAATTATTGGATGAAGATGAAAACAGCTGCAGGCAACAGTTAACTAGATCGCAAAGCCTCGAGATACGAAATGGCCAAAGTATTCGAGGTCGCAGTCCAGTCGAGGGCATACCGGGTACAAAGGTAGCTGTTAACGATGCTCAGTATCTGTTAGAAATACGATATCGGGACGAACGTCTTAAGATTCATCATGACCTTGAAGATATCCAGGAGAGGATTTGCAGTATACTAGAGGAATGTGAGCAATTGATGAAGGAGAAAAATCGATTGCAAAGACGCTCAGAAGATATAAAAGTGATGACAGGGACACCAAACGAGACGTTAGTCAAAGAGGAGATGACAGAAGACCAAAAGTACGTTCCGCATTTTGCTACTGCATATGCACAATGATGTGGGAAATATAAAGGCGGGAATAGATGAGTAACTATGTCAGCAGCCTGAGTTCGTCCGATGTTATAATAGCGATAGATCAAGCATACCTGAAACGAATCATCGACGGCGAGCAGACGCACATTTTTCGCAGACACCTTCTGCCGGCGGGGATAAATCGAATATGGGTACGCTC
This sequence comes from Botrytis cinerea B05.10, assembly GCF_000143535.2. Taxonomy (NCBI): domain Eukaryota; kingdom Fungi; phylum Ascomycota; class Leotiomycetes; order Helotiales; family Sclerotiniaceae; genus Botrytis; species Botrytis cinerea. The sequence goes on along the minus strand of NC_037319.1, from coordinate 1,275,000 downwards.
TGGAGGGTCATTAGTGGCCGAGGAGCGTGAGATCAAACATATCTGCGAGGTGAAACCTATGCGAAGGAACTTCCGTCACTCACTGCCCAATAGAAGCGGGAAGGGGTATCTAGAGTTCAATACGAGATATAAGGACCTGGGGAATTATGAGTTTGCGTATAAGGTATTGTCGGTTTATAATTTGACATGTCCGATTACGAAAGTTGATCTGAGAAGGCATGGGATAGATCGAAGTGCTGGATCTAAGTATATATATATGCCAACTCCTCTTTTGAATGATCGTCCAAAGGAAAGCTGGGCTAAGGTCTGGTGATGGAAGTGGTTCATGGGGCCGCTCAGAGTTTCGCAAAGTTTGAACGTTCAGATGCTGGAATGCCAATACTGAGCATGGTTTTCGAGGATCTCGAGGTAGGTAGGAGATAGCCATAACGGACTGAATGTTCGACAAGTTGTAGGTGTATCAATGTTGAGTATGGGGAAGCCAGAGAGAATATGAGACGATCAGAAAAGGGTTGAAGGTCCCGCGTGGTACATAAAAGGAGAGCCGAAGTTGAATGGGTAAGAATTGGAGGGGTGGTCGGTGGATGTCGATTGTGCATTCCGATAAGAAAGAATGTAGCGCTAACATATAGCCCTACGTCACCCCGAGGTCACCCCGCCTTCCGTATGAAGCGAGGGGCAAATGGTGCTATCAGTAGGTAGTACTGCTTGTACAATAGAACAAATCATACATCAATCAACATTAGAGCTTTCCTTCACTTGTTTCTCTGTTTACGGAAATCTTTTTCACATATACTCGATATCATACAGTTTAGAAGAACGAACGAAATGAATCAGGAATCTTGCTGCACTTGTGCGCGTCTACTTGTGCAGATAGAGAGGAATGAAGGGAGGAACGGCCTACCTTCTTACTCGGCATCTACGCTGGAAAGCAATTCTTCCATCCAATCGACGAGAAGTGATGCAAGTCTTGGTGGGAAAACGAAAGAAGAAACAGTCTTCTCGGAGAAAGGCCCGGCATGTGATATAGAGAAGGAAAGAGGAGACACACATTGGAATGAGAAAGAAAGGAGCAATAGCAGAGAAAATAGAAGGTTATCATGTTGCGGACGCATTATCTGTGGGGAATGTATAGAGGGTAATGAGAGATTTGGGAGTTATTGTCCTTTCTGTCAGGTCAGGAGTGCAGAGACGATGGATAATACGGTAGCAGCTTCCACGCCGTCGGATAAGCCACCCTCCTACGCATCCCTTCATCTCTCTCCCGAATCGAATTCCCGAACTTCCCCTCCTACTTACTCTCACACTCTTGACTCCAAATCACAACCCGAACTCCAGTTACAATCGAAAACCGAACCACAATCTGAAGATGTCCTCCATTTCCTCTCTCACGCCACCGATTCTATGACTTCTCTATCCTTTCGATACGGTGTACCCATCGATGTATTGCGAAAGAAAAATGGTATAACAAGTGATCACTTGCTTCTCGCTAGGAAAACAATACTGATACCTGGGGAATGGTATAAAGGGGGAGTGAGCTTGAGTCCGCGGCCTGTAGAGGGAGAGGAAGAAGAAAGGAGGAAGAGCTGCGTGAGGAGATTCATGGTTGGGTGTAAAGTCTCTGAGTAAGTTTGTGTTTTATTATTTGCGGGGTGGGAAATGGAGAAAGAGAGAAAGGCTACCTGTATAGTTTGGAGGGATCTGATATTAAAAGCCTCTTGAGTGTAGGAGTTTCAATAGAAAGAGCTGAATACGTCTGAAGGATTAAAGGAAGGCTAACATTGAATTTCTCGTTAGATACGACATTGCAGTCCTGTACCTCGAACAAGCGAACTACGACCTAGAGCTCGCAATGGGAATATACAAAGATGATGAGAGATGGGAGAAAGAAAATCCTATATCAAATAAAGGGAAAGGAAAAGGGAATTCGAGATATGATGTTGCAAAGAGAAGATTCACAGGACAGAGATCATGAGATTTTCGCTCGCAAATTGCTGTGTAATTGTGTAATTTAGATTCCTCTTTATTTTTGTATTTTAACATAACATCATGAGATGGACGGAGTTCATGATACGGTGCACATCAAGCACCTTATACAATATACAGCGCCGTCTGGTACAAGCCCCCTGTCCCAAATTACGCCAAATTAATATGCCGATCGTGTCCGAATATCCTAGAACTATTGTTAGCCTTGCAATGCCTATTAAAGGTAGATAGGGGTAATTACCGAAATTTTTCTCTCAATCTCCCTAACCGAGCGGTCCAACTCTCCTGCGATCATTTGTTTCTTGTCCGTTGGCAAGAGGGTATATCTTTCGCATAAATCTCCATCAATGACGCCCTTTACTGGCACATAATAACTTCGGTATATTAAGTGATCTCTTCCAGCCAGAGGCGGGTCTTCTGATCTAAGGTGTTGTTCTAATGTCTGGAAGAAATCTACATCTTCTCGACTGACGAATGGTATCAAGATACCGAGTGTGCCTTGGAGTCCACTCCACAATAAACAATCTCTACCTCCGGCAACAAGGTTTGTCTTTTGAATGCTCATAGGAATATCCTGGGAAAAGTTATGAGCCATCAATGTTAACCGATGAGGAGCTCCAGCCAGATATTGACGTTCGTGTAAAAGATGGGCACCAGAGCCTTCTTCATCCGCTTCTTCACTCGCTTTAGCAGGGCAACGAAGAAGCCAAAGGTTACCGAATTTGTCCCCTCCTGCGACAGTCTCGTAATCTACCATGGTAGTACAGGATGTCCACCTTGCGATAGTATCATCCACGAATGGAATGAGTCTGTTCTCTTGAAATTTGTACACAACCATAGTGATACTCTCTTGGACATCACTGACAATGATACGACTGCCCTGGGTTTGCAATCCAACAATCATATTAGGCGCAACTTCAGATTGTGCTTTCCGTAAGAGTTGTCGCATTCCAAGGTCGTAAATACGTAGATCTTTTCCGACTCCAGCTAAAAGTCTACCTTGGAAAGCAAGCAATGCCATGGGCGGTTCCTCAACTTTCGTTTTGTGTATGAATTCGAGCTCTTTGCCGTCTTCATGGAAGCGGTACACGTGAATAAAACCTGCAGAGAATGACCTGGGGCTAACCACCATATCCTTACCAGTTCCGACACATAAGAAGGTTTCATCTTCTTGACTAGCGAAAGCAACAACAGCGATGCTGACTGCACATTCATTATCCTCGAGGTGAATTGTAGAAAGAACTTTCTTTTCGGTCACAGGATCGACGACAGAGATGCAAGACGCCCAGTGGTTTGTTCCTCTTGGGTAACCAAACTCCTCAGGAGGAAGTACTGTGGCATCGCCGTTTGTAACAGAAGGGTCCTCGAGTAACTTCTGCTTTGTGGCAGGAGAAAGTATATTATTGTCTGCTTCAATCACGTAGAAACAAGCGTGTTCGGGATGTCGGACGAAACGACGAGGAGTATAAGTTAGAGGAATGGATTCCTGTAAAAGGTTGTCGGTGAGTTTTTCGATGGAAAATATTCTATGGTGAGTTAGTCATTGTTCCAAAATGAGTATAACATTTCGAATATTGAGTCAGACTGGATATTTCAGAAGGAACAATTGGAATTATAATATTATATCCTCATAGTCTTGGATGACATAAGAAGTTTAACGATAAGAAAATCATCATAATATATGGTGCTTTTGAAAATATAACGACTGTATAAACTTACCTTAGATTTTGTCCTTGAATTCCCACCATTCCTTCAGTACACTGCTCACTACTGAAATTCCAGCCCCATTCCAAAGCTGGATAGTCCAGTGGGGTGAGCATAAACCCTTTGGTGACGGGATCTGAATATCCGAGCCATGGTCTAGAGCTGAGCGCAAGCACTGCAGTCTGACCTTGGACGGCTACTCTGAAAAGCTTGACAGGCTTTGGCCCAAGGAAACGTGTTCGTGTGTCAGAGAGCTCTCCGGTTACTTCATCTAAAACGGTTCGTAAATAGACACCAGAATAGAGCCCGATATGGAGGTATAGAGTTGAGCCGCCAGATGATGAGTCCGACATAGCCATAATGGAAAGGGCATTTGGAGGAGAAGTTAAAGCTTGAACCGACTTGTTCTCAAGTGTCGAATCGGGATCCAAACTCAGAATACGTACTGTCGAGTCGTCGCAACCAACAGCTAAGAATTGACTTCTTTGACGCCCTTCTGGAACTTCACCAAGACTCAAGCAGGTAACTGTACCGCTCATCTCTTTCTTTTCGTCATATTCGGCGAGAGATCCATCTGAATCCATCTCAAAATAGACAATCTCCCCAGAACTTAGAGCTACAGCAACTTGCCGTTCATTTGTAGTAGCTGCAACGATAGAACGATGCTGAGGAGCAGCCCACTCATTCACACGATGATCCGCGCGAATGTGTCGAATACCTTTAGGATGCACCTGGATTAAAGAATCCTCGCCAAGTTGCTGTACAGCTAGGGTTGGCGCCGATGACAAAAATCCAGTATCAGTTACTTCCTCCACAGTTTCGCCGATGCTAAGAACCAAAGTACCGTTTGAGAAAGAGAGAATGATGTAAGCATCATAGGTATCACCTCTAGTAAGCTTTGTCGTCCAGACTGCGGATGGCACACCAGGCAGCTCAGATTCGACAATTTCACTTACTTCTAAGCCATGTTTCAGGGTTCTGAAAGTACTTCGAGCGCCGGTACCGCAAATTGAATAGATTTGTGGTGCATCCTCGTCGGTGAGATTGGCGACTTTGCAGTCCATCAAAGGATTCATCGAGTCGATACTTTCGACTAAGCTTAAATTTTCAGCTGGTCGTGGATGGAAATAGATGGGGGTATATGATTCATGAGCTCCAGTTGGAAAATCATCGCTGACAAATTCTGTTTCTTCATCATCATCACCAAGCTTCTCAAATTGGTAGAACTGATGGTTGCCAAACTCGCTTGCAACAAAAAGAAATCCACTTTTAAGGATACAGAGACTCGTCGCAACAGGTACGGTGTCAAAGTATTTAATCTTGAGACGTCTGACTTCGCCAGTTGGTTGACCATTATCGTCTTCAACCATCTCAATGGTTATCTTGAAAAGATCACCATCATCTGTCTGTAGTAAGAAGAAGAAAGCTCCTGCAGCACCCTTAAGTTTATGCATGACTCCTGCTACAATGTTTCGTTTCCTTTGCGGATCTTCTGTTGCACCACGGCGGCGAGGGATAGCAACACGGAACGCTTCCTGATTAGAGTGCCTGTACGTGATATTGTCCTCTCCACAAACTAAAACGCCACTAGGTCCATCAGTTCCTCCAGGCACCTGGAAAAGTATGTTCGCTGTTCGATCGACAGGTTCCGACCATTTTCGCACCACATGATTCAAGCCCAGGTCAAGTTCATAGTAGACAAGCTGTTTCTCAATCTCGTCATAGGCTTGACCTGTTGGATCCTGATCCGACTCTCCATAATCAATCTCGAGAGCCGCAAACACAGGGTTTGCGTATCCCACATCCAATGCTACCAATGCGAACACCAAAGTTTGTGCTTTATGAGCTTCCAAGGGGGATGAGATAGTAAGTTCCGCTTGTGAATTACGATTCAAGACATATACAAGCTTATTCTTCTCCACCGATGCAGTCAAACAAGCTCTGCCTTTTGGGTCCACAGCCAGGTATTGCCCTGGAACCACTCTTCGAACGCCCGACTTGCCAAAAGTCTCGAGATGTAGGCGATTGAATTTGTTTTGTGCGGGGACGAACTCGACGATCGTTATACGGCCAGAGTCGGATGTAATGATAATATAATCTGCGATTGTTTATTTTAGCTTGGCTCTTAATTGTGGCCGAGTTTCTATAACACTCGTCCCCATAGGCTGTTCATATCGGTATGATTCGTGCTGCCATCGATGCTTCAAATCACTAAGTGAAGCTCAAGTGGGATGAGATGAAGGACTTACCCTTATTGCTACCAGCCAATCTGAAAGCTGCAATAGCTCTTATTATACCAAAAACATCGTGTGAAAGTGCTGTGATGATCTTTCCCTGCGATGGATCCGGTCTATGGAGAGTGAGACGCGAACCAGACGCAGTCACAATCTGTTGTTCTTTCGTGCCAGCAAACTGTCCGAGTATTGCTTGGGTGATGGCGGTGGGAGGATTGATGGTCAAGCTGTACAAGAATTGGTTTGATGTGGTAGCCATGTTTGGGCAGCGGCGCAGAAAGTCTGCGCAGCTTCAGGTAAGATTATTCACTTTGCGCGAAAATGCAAAGATGGTATCATTTGTAAGGGTTCGACAAGTATCTTGTCGCAAAGCTTTGGGTGCTCGAGGTTTGTTTTCTAGAATCTACAAATATTCACGAGCTAAAAGGATCCATGCCGCTTTAATAAAGAATACGCGACCACTTATCATAGAAATCACCTCATGTATCAAATTTCTTATACATAGCTTGTAAATCACTTTTACTTCTTCAATTCTTTGAAGAAGCTTGACGGTGCTTGAAAACATGCGTCCCTCAACTTCATATACTTGCCGGAAGTGCTTACATGCGCTCAAAAAAACGCCTAGGTCAATCGGCTTGGGCAGGAGAACCATTACTTCTGGTAACAGTAGAAGCACCAAGCTCTCTTCGAATTTGCCATCCGGGAATCAATTGGCGCAAAAGGACTTGCGCCGTCGAGCAATATCATTTGGGCAAGGGCAGGCAGCAAGAAATGAGCCTCCGCAATATAGAACTCCAGGTGGCCTGGAGTCAACCCCGCCTCCAGAGGTTGAAGGACGAGCTCTCTTGAAGCCGAATAACCTATTCCACTCGTTCTCGAATTCGCCATCCCCCGAAATTAGAAGACGAGCAGCTTTCATGAAACAGAACGCTTATTGCCCACACCCGGATCATCACCAGACTCGATTGCCAACAAATCCAGACGACCCCGAAGCTCGGAAATCTGCTACAGGTGCGCTACCACCTGCCCACGTCAATTTCGAATGTCCAGATTGCGGAATACCTGTGTCATGCTCAGAAGAGCACTGGGCCGATGATTATGAGGCACATTTGGAAATCTGTGATACCCTGCGGGAGATAAATGAGGATGATCATGATCTACGCTCCGGCAGATTCTTTCCAGAATTCGAGTACCCTGGAGATCAAATTGAAGAAGCGATGGTCAACATGACAAATTGGGATACTCTATTGTTCTCGAGAGAGTTTAAGGCTATCAATGACGAAAGAAGTTTACGACAAGCGACCAGGTTGTTGACGTATCCTCTTACTATTGGAAGCGTGCTGCATGAACTGAGTCCTTACAATATCAAGAAAGGTGGAAGACTGACAGTCGAAGGTCTCAAGAGTTTGAGTGGTATGTCGGACCTCCGAATCTCTCGGAATAGTGTTGGCTAACAAAATCAGCTCTTCGTTATAATCTACACCCTGCACGAACTGGTGGTGGATCTGAGATCAAGAATCTTAGACCAACCCCGCCACCAGTGAGAATCTTCATTCTAGGAGCTCGCGCAGAATCATCGTTACCAAGAGAAGTATGGGTTCAATTAGCACATTTATTTCCTCGAGTCACATTCCACCTGATCTTCATTGGACCAGAAAGTATGGCGAACAGAGATGCCGAATTTCCTTTACCTGAGAGAACTCCGGAAAATCCTTTTGGCTCAATTGTCGAGGATCGGATCACAAACTCCTTAAAGATCAGTACTTTTGTGGAGTACTATCACACCCTTCACAAAGCTGGTCACTTTTATCCCTACGATCCTTACTTTGATTGCTTTATGCTTTTCCATCCTGGTTTGGGACATCCAGCCAGTTCACACGAGTGGGCGGAAACTATCCCACAACTGTTAGAAACCAAAGTGCCAATCTTGGTTACCGGATACACACAATACGATATGGACCGAGATATTGACTGGGTCAAAAAGACCGTAGGCGGAGAAATGGACATGTTGATGGAACCAGGAGAGAATCGCTTCCGAAGTCTGAGATGGGATCTGAATGACATGGATCCTCAGGACGTTAGCTGCGGTAACTGGGGTGTTTGGGCATTCAGAGGAAAGAGGTATGTTGTCACCTTAATCGAAAACAATAGCTTAACCATGACTCAATACTGACATTCCATAGATATGAGACTACAAGGGGCAAAGAAGATTGATTTGCTATTGAATAGATCATAGCCACAAATAGGATGTTCTATGTATCGGACAGACTGTTCGTTGTGTATGACTATAACCACGCTTGTGTATTAATTCCCAATGATGTATAAAAGCAACCCCATCCTATTCGTCTTGATCTTGACTTTACCATGAAGAACTATTGAATGTACTAAATGATACAAAGACATCAAGTCTTATTTCTTGCTAACAAAGTCGAATGAAACATTGTCCCAAGATTGTCTATGCAAACTCCGGATCTCCTCCAAACGGACCCCTTTCTTTATCTTATCGCAGCCGAGGAGCGGAGAAAGGCCCAGGTACATATTGATTTTCCTCCACAAAACGTCATCGTGAAAAAACAACATAGAACTTCCAGTCCTTGTATTTAAAAGTATAATATTTTTTTTTTGGCAAACTCAAAAATTTATTTCCAAAAATGTCTTCAAAACCTACACGTTCGCTGACAACCATCTATGTTACCCGCCACGGCGTAAGTTTTCTCTCATAGTTTGTGCTTTATATATACTGACCGACTTTCCCAAGTTCCGTTCAAATTGGATTGTCGACCCTGCAACAGGTACATATACTGCCAATATCCCCACTCCTACCGGTATACCTAGCGATCCCGCACTCGCAGGATATGGCGAAGCGCAAGCTGCAGAACTTGGTCTCCATCTAAGCACCCTTTCTCCACCCATCGAACGAATCTACTCCTCTCCCTTCTACCGCTGCATCCAAACGATATCTCCTCTTATTCCCCATCTCTCTTCCCGCACAAGTGATCCCGCTACCCTTAAGATTCGCGGTGAAAACGGCTTGGGCGAATGGTACGGTACTGCTCGATTCGACCATCCCAGTCCCGCTACCCCAGAATTATTAAATTCTTTATTCCCGACATATGATAAAGAATATGTGCCGAAAATTCGACCAAGTGTTAATGGAGAGAGCATAGAGACTTTGCATGACAGGACGGCATATGCGTTACATAGAGTTATAGAAGATGCGGACAGAGAAGGTGTTAAGGCTATTGTCATATGTACGCATGCGGCAACTTTAATAGCGATTGGACGATGTTTGACGGGGAGAATGCCAGAGGATGTCGGCGAGGAGGATTTCAGACCATTTACTTGTGGACTGAGTGTCTTTGAGAGGAAAGAGAGTGGAGACGAGGCAGGAAAGGATGTGAATGTGTGGAAAGGTCCAGAAGAAGAGATTCCTGAAGTGGGATGGAGAAATGGTAATGGTGTTGGAGGTGGATGGGAAATCAAGAAGAATGGTGATTGTAGCTTCTTAAGTGGAGGAGAAGAGCGAGGATGGTAAGTTGTTCGACCGTTCTTTGAACTGAGATTGCAGAATAACACATACTAACTTTTCATAGGCGTTTCTCTGGAGATGAATCATTCTCTACAACTCCAGCTTTGCCAGCCCTAGATGCTGGATCCGCGCTTGGTGTTGTTATTGAAGGAAATAAACCAGGAAACCCTTCTGAGCCATCTAGATTATAATGATTGATGCACTCTAGGGTGAGCTATTCTGAATGGTCACAATTTTGGATGAAATCCTGGATATGTTTTAGACCTATCTTTGGATTTGGAGAACGATACCCGACCAACGTGGTGGATAGATTGGTATACAAGAAGATTATAGATAGCATGATATCCCGGGTGCCAGAAATATTGCACTAATTCCTTCTAATTACATTTGACAATCTATCTAAGGCTGGACAATGTGAATCATAATGTAGCGTAGATCTATAACTCCCCCTTATAAACAACTTGTGTAATATTATCATGTATTATATCTAATATCCCGCGGGCTCTTTAATCTTGGGAAAAGCTGGTGCGTCTAAATTGCTCAAGCAATCCTTTTTCCAGTGAGCAGGAGTGAACTTGTCGACTATGTTTTTGAATTCCGCCTAAAAATAATTAGTCAAATGTCGGATGGGGAGCTTGAGGGGTGAAAAATTACCAATGTACAGAATGACTGGTCGCCATCAAGATGCTTGCCCTGTGGCCTACAACCAGGAACTGTCACAACTTCATCATTATAACGAATTCTAACATAATAGCCATCTAGCTTGGATCTCTCTGTTTCCGAAAGGTCAGAAAGCTTCTTCCTTGCAATACCAATAGGTCCTGCTTCAGTTTTCTTGCCCAATCCAAATATCGAGAGCAGTCCTTTTCCAGTACTGGTACTGCTGCTGGATTGCTCATACTTGGGTTCTCCAAGCGAAGATTGTTTTTTGCGAAACATCTCTAAAGCAATATGAGACGTGTACGGTGGCCAAGGCCGATCCTCGAATGCCCCTAGACTAGTAAGAACAGCGGCGAGAGTTGTATCATGGCAACCACTCAAGCCCATCTTTATAGCTCTCTCCCCCCCTCTTCCAATGCCAGTGGAACCATTTTCACCGCCAGTTTCGAACAAGCCATCTTGCCCATTATGTTCAACACTTCCAACCATTCTCGACACTACATCACCCATGAGTCCTCCAATGCCGAGAGAGCGATATTCTTCTGACTCGTTGTATCCAGTAAACCATTCCTCAACTCCTATTTTTTCTATGATTGCCAGACCTCTTTTATCGTAGAATTCTTTGGGTAATCTGGTTTCAGGACCATGGGCTAGGGTGGAGTTTATGGTATCCATAATACCGGAAAGTCTGGGGTGAGAGTCGACGGCTACCCGTTTACTTGATTCCGGCATCCACTTGCCAATAAGGAAGTTCAAATATTCCATTTCGTCCGTTTCGTTCCAACGATCAGCAGTTCGCTGTGCAAAGGCTCTAGATAATTGAGCAAATCTTCTGCAGCCACCATCATTCGGGAACAAAGTCTCATCTAGGGAATTGGTGGTTAGCATGAAGCTTAAGGTTCGAGAGTGTGCGGCATTTACCAGAAGGCGAGCGTGTGATTATAGTTGGAGGTGGGCAAGCTGCGGCGCGGGCATAGGGCGGATACATGCCGAAGAAGGCTTCCTGCATTGATTCCAGAGCTCGTGAGATTGGCGTTGCGCGGAGGTACAAGAAATCGGTATTATGTATCATTTGAGGTAGGAATCCCAATTGGTCAACGTAAAGTCTTCGAAGTCGAGTTCCCAACTGTGAAGTCGTTTCTCTCCCCTTGTCTGTTAATTCACCCATATTGCAAACATCGTCCACCTCTCCTCGAGGCCCCCGCGCAATAACGGGGCCATCATCATTTCCGAATGTCTCCAGGCGACGTCTCCATTGAAGGGGAGTCCAATCTGAGGAATTAGCTTCCATTGTAGCGCTCACCATTCGCCGAGCTGCTGAACAATACGGCCAGTAGGGCTGCAGTCCAGCATTTTGAAATCTGGCAGAAACGGGACTTCGTTCACCATGTCGCATTAGAACCTGAACAAGTTGGAGTTGTAGCTCATCGGGATATAACTTTTTGAGCTCGTCTTGCGAGTATGGACCGCGGGGTTGTAGTGTAGTCATTGCAATACCTTTCTTATATATCTCAACTAAACATGCACTTCGGTATTGCGCTTGTAGAGTTAAGTTGACGAACTCCAATTTCTTCTCCTAAACCCAAGAAAGCATTGGATTGTATCAAGCTTTAGATATGACATGATTGACATGGCATCTATGCTCAAGCCAAGCTCGGGATAGTCTCGGGTACCTAGCTTAGTAAATCGTCATCATCCAATGGAAAGTGGATGAGGTTGTGCCATCGGCATTTTAGTTTCCGACCTGTCAAAGGTTTCTGTGGAAGTTGACTAAATTTATAATATTGTTGAAATTCGATCCATGAGTACCAGCTTTTAATAGTTTTACAAACTCTCACATTTTCCTACCGTGAGACAGCTGATATGAGCTCTCCGTATGTTTGTATAACATGCAGACAAGCTCTCAGCCATTTACGTCGAAACAAATCCTTCCAGTGGCACTCGAAAGCTACATTTAACTCTCTAATCAGTACCCCTCCAAGCTCCACGAGTGAGCAATATAAACAGGATGGTGCCGCATCCACGAGAGGTTTCCAAGGCGGAGAAACTAGGAATAGACCAAAACTACCGCGAAGACCACCGGCTACTCGCTATGCGACCAGAGAACCAGCAGATGCATTGGAGTCAATGTTTGAAGACACCCTCAAGCAACAATCGATTCGACAACCAACTCGTACATCAGTGCTTTCGCAGAGGACTTCATCGACGGTGAAGGCTTATCAAGATGGAGAACAGTTAAAGGAGATGCTCCGGGCGGAATGTCCCCTCAATGATTGCTGGTCCTTTTTCGTGGAACACTTTGGACCTACTGCTTGGAAAAATGGCACAATTAGTCGAAATTCATGGCCCGTTTATCTCAAGTCTACAGTACCAAGAATGCTGAGGCTCATAAGAGATCAGAGAAATGAGCAGCCTCTTCGTAATGATGTGCCTACCTTTTCAGAAATGATACTGGTTACGTTTGAGTTGGGTCTCTTGCGTGGCACTCAATGGGTTCAAATGATAACCAAATTGATTGAAAGCATTATAGCAGCCGGTGTTACAACGGCAGAGGGGCAGAAGCTACTATCTGAACTTCTAAAATGTTGGAACATCGTTTGTCGACGCCGGCCTCGACGTCTTCAAAGCCAAGAATTAATCAATAAATCAGATCCCGAAGTCACACCTTCTTGTTCTGACTGGTCAAATCTTCCTAGTCATTCTTTGCACAGCATCTTTCTGGAAAAACGCCAAAATGGAACTCAGTATGCATTTGGTCTTCTCACTCCACAATTTGCCCCAGGTGAGATGTATCAACTACCTACAATAGCACTCGGAACACTTAAGCTTCTCCTTGAGCTTGAGAAGACTGAAATTGGTTCGTCAACCATCGTGGAAGATGCGAAGCCACTCATGTTAAAGTTCTCGAACACTGTCAACGCATGTTCGATGTCTCTGATCGATGCCGCTGAGTTTTTTCGAGATGTCCCTGAATCTGTGGTCAATTTAGTCAAAGGTGACTGGCCTACGATCAAGGAGTTTACTGAGAAGGAGAATGTTAGGAAGGATTTTAAAGTGACGGAAAATTTGCGAACCCAGGCTTTGCACAAAAGAGTCATTGATGCACATGCTAGAAGAGATGTCGCTTCGCTAGATCGACTATGGTCGCAAGTGCAACAACTTCCAATCTACATTCCGAATGCGAAAGATGGTTTCGAATCTGGATATCGAACTGGTTATCTCACTCCTGCTTTTTACAACCTGTTCATTTTGTTATTCATGAATCTCAAACAACAACCTCGAGCCATTGAAGTTTGGAATCACATGATCGGAAACAATCTTACTCCAAACCTTGGTGCCTGGGATGCCATGTTGAATGGCTGCAAAAATTCCCGCGATGCCAAAGCTCTTGAGCAAGTCTGGGCAATGATGATATCATCCGGAGAAAAGCCAGATGTAACCTGTTGGACTACCAGAATCAGTGGTCTTATTCACTGTTACCAGCCGGAAGCTGGTATCCGCGCATTAGATGAGATGGGTCGTTTATGGTTAGCAGCAGCACGGAAAAAATATCCTAACCTCAAGATCGAAAATTCCAAAAACGTGAAAGATATCCCGGGAGCTATCAGACCTACCATTGCAACGATTAATGCCGCAGTTTCTGGTCTTATAAAAAGACAAGAAATAAAAGCGGCTGATCGCATCCTCGCTTGGGCAGATCAATGGGGCATCATTCCAGACGTTCAAACATACAACACACTTCTTTCGTCAATAGTCCGCGCTGGGCATTCAGATAAAACTCCAGAAATTTTGACTTCTATGGAAGGTCACGGCGTTCAAGCAGATGCTGCCACTTTTGTCACAATCCTAGATCAAACATTCGCAGGCATAGAAACCCTCAGTCCCGCCGAACAAATTGAAGCCATAAACAACACCTTCCTCACCATGGAACAAATGAAGGTCACACCAAACCAGTTCTTATATGGTAAAATGATCTACCTTCTCCTCCGAGGCGTCCCCACAGATATCACCCCCGTGTCAGAAGTCATGAATCGAATGGCAACCCAAGGACTTACCCCCTCAACATACATCTACACCATCCTTCTCGAATACTATTTCGCACAATCACCTCCCAATTTCCAAGCAGCGACTACTCTGATCGAACGCGCGCAACTCACTGTTGGAACCGTAGATCATATTTTCTGGGATCGATTGATCGAGGGATATGCAAGTGTAGGTGATACTGACACGGCTATTTCGTATCTGAGAAATGTGCAGAAGAGTAAACAGTTCACGTCGTGGAACACGATGCGTACTTTGTTGATGGCGCTCGTGGAGAAGGATGAGTGGGGTGTTGCGACTGAGTTGGTTAATAATGCGGTGAAGGATACTGGGGGCCCAATTGGGGCTGAGGAGAAGGGTGTTGAGGGGCAACATAAGTTTTGGGAGTTGGTGAGGGAATTGAGAATTTTGGATTGAGGATGAAGTGTGTGAGAAGTGCGAGGAGTATAAAAAGAAACAGAGCTACAAAAATATAACTGTTATCTAGATAGTTATGTTATTGAATACATACTAAATACTACAGATATAAAAAGGATGAACTAGAATCATATAAACAATCGAGAAGAAATGTGTATACTCATCTCCTGAGAAAGAATAAAAGAAATATAGATAGATGTATAGATTTGTAGAAATTTGTGATTTGTTATGTATATATATATGTGTGTGTGTGTGTGTGTGTGTGAATGTATTGATTTTTTTTTTTTTTGGAGGGCTCGGTACCCCTGAATGAATTGGGGAGTAGAGAGTTATTAGCTAGTTGATTGATCGATTGATTTAGTTACTTATTTGTATACCTATAGACAGACCTACCTACCTACCTACCTACGTTGGAGAGAATAGTGAGAATGGTGAGAATGGTTAAAAGATATCAAAATACAAATACATCATATCTACTTGAGTGTCTACCTATCTATCTATTCATTCATCCATCCATCCATTCATATATATACATTATATCATATCACATGTCATATATCGAGGTATTCCACATCATCTCGTACCGTCACATTACCTATCAAATCTCATTCATCTCATTCATCTCATCTTATCCATCTCATCTGAATTTGAATTCGAATTTGAAACTTCTCTAGGTATTTTATGTTATGTTATATAGGTAGATATGCTATATACACCATCTTCATCTCCCTCTCCCTCTCCCTCTCCAATCATCACATCTCCACAACAAAGCCCATTCATTCATCCATTCATTCATCCTAAACAACCCATCGCCAGAAAACGAAGACACAGACACAAATAAACACAAAAAAGAAAAAAAAAAAAAGTTCATCTCTAATATCCCAATTCATCTCATCTCGTTTCATCCTATCTCATCTCAAATAACCCATCAAGCCCGTCTAAGTGTGCCACGAAATAAACAGGAGGTCATGGGCTTTATGCCTCCCAAAAAAGAAGGGAAGAATAGTCATTCCCATTCGCATTCACATTCCCATAAATATTTCCGAATCCAAACCCCTGTATATTTTCCATCTAGACATCATACCAGATATCCAGCCAAACCCCAAACCAAGATATAAAAAAAGCATGCTATTTATCGAGCCAATCCCAAAATCATGACTCCAACCATGTAATTGCGCTGCAATCTTCGTTTCATATCCCATCATATGTACCGTATCTCATTTTCATATATCCACACTCTGACCTTTCTCAATATGCACAATCACATGATAGCGCACGCACTACTCCTCGCCCTCCTCCTTCTGCCAACACCCCCACCAGCAGCTACCCCTCCTTCTTCTTCATCAGCATGCATCATCTGCGCTTCTCTTGCCCTCCTTCTCCTCCTCCTAATCCCGGCACCACCTGCACCAGCTTCTTCATTCGCCATCATATATTCCGTCCATTTTCTCTCTAATCTTCCTGCTGCCGAAAGATCTCCCCTCAAAACTCTCTTCGTATGTTCATTCACCGTCAATTGCCAACCATAAAAGCACTTGAGTATGATGATTTCTGTGGGAAATGAATATCTATGTGAATTATCATGGTCAACCGGCTTCGTAATCTCCGAGTTTCGCGAAAGAACTTCACGAATTCCGGTCCACGTAACGTTTGAACAATCGAACAGCACCATGCGAAGACCAGGAGAGGGACGTGATAATGGATTTGTGGTACGCGAGGATCGGAGGCGAACCATAGTTGCTGCTTCGGCGAGAATTAGATCGCTGATCCTCGTATTGTCCATGTCGATATTTTGAAGACCGGTACAAGCGCGGATAACAGGGAGCATACCCGTATCACCTACATTTTCGCAGTAGCTGACCGAGAGATGTTGAAGAGTGGGAGCACAAGGTGCCTTAGCAAGGTGGTTGGAAAATAAGTCGTTGCTAAGTTCACTGAGATCTTCCAAATCGAGATGTGTCAAATTTGGGCAGGTAGCTAGAATATCTTCTAGTGCTTTGTCTGTCAAGTCAATGCATCCACTCAATTGCAGACCCTCCAAGTATTGACAAATATAGGCAAGTGATTTCACACCCTCGTTCGTCAATCTATGACAGCGGCTCAAATCTAGATGTCGGAGTTTCCGTTGTGGAACCAACGGAGCATAGCTAAAAGCGTCGAGTTCTGGATCCTTACCATGCATCATTGTTTGAAGGGCTTTATCGGTAATATCTACACAGCCACTCAAAACTAGTCGCTCAAGTTTGTTGGTCTCAAAGATTGATAGCGCCAGATCCTCATTATCGAAGCCCCTGACTTCTCCGGCACGGAGATCCATTAAATTTGGACAACCTCGAATGACTAACTGTAGACCAAGCGCATCCATATGAGTACACCACGAAACATTGAACATCTGGAGATGTGGGCAGGATTGTGCTATGATTTTGCACGTTGCGTTTGTGACAGCCGATAATCCAGTTAGATTAAGATTGGTTAGTCTTCCGTTAGTTTTCAAAAGATTGTGTAAAGTTGCCTTTTGAAAATTTCGACATCCTTCAAGTGTCGCATTGATAAGATTCTTGCAAGCTTTCACTATCACTTCTGCACGCTTGTAGTGCTCGACTTGTACGCAACCTCGAAGGTTAAGATCTTTGATAAAAGGACCTGCTGACACAATAATCTTTGCCAAAGATTCAGCGGGAATATCGGCATAGAATTCCGAGGCATCGAAACATGTCCAGAGCTGTCCATCGAAACAAGTTTTGTAGAAATCATGACAAGTATTGGAAGCTCGTACCAGCTCCTTTGGTTTCAGGAATGCAAAGATATGTAGCTTAACCTCGTGTGGCATTTCATCCCAAAACTTAAAGTTGCTCTTCTTAAAGGGTTTAGATTTTACCGTCATCGGCTGTGAAAAGTAATCCTCAACAATTTCTTGATCTGGAGATGAAGTCGCAGGCTCCCCTGCCTCTACAATGGTCAGTTGTTGTAAGTCTTGCAGCATTGTAGATGCACCAGCCATCGCTTCGTTCTCGTTGCGCTGAATAGCAATGTGACGATACATTGGATCATAATATGGCGTATCAAGACCAGGGGTGGCTGGTGTCGAATCTGCTTCTGAACTACCTCCTGAACTTGGCCCCGAGACTGGTGCTGCGGACGAACTTCCTTCGGTCGATTGGGTGGGAGGATTCTCAGCGATGGGAGGAGCAAAACTTAGACACGAAAGTGTCGACCTGCTCCCATATGGACTACTTTTCGCTCGTTTCCGACTGAACTGCGCGAGTGTAGGTGATGAAGATATTCTTTGAAGCCATTTGCCTTTGGACTTGACAGGTCTTTCATCGTTCATGACTGGGGTTGAACTTCCGCTTGGGGTTGAGAACCCCGCCATTGTATTGGCCATTTGACTGTCGAATTTGAATTGACACTCTGAGTCGATCTCCTTGTTCCGGGAACTCGGTATCGATTGTGTTTTAGAAAGGAGGCAAGCGATCACAATGTAGCTGAGGACCGGCTGACGATGGAATTCGGGAGAGTCCTCGATTTCAATTTACCAATGTCTTGAACCCAAGTTGATTAAATCCAACCAACGTAAATAATCCCATGCATCGACTGCGAAATATGTGCGAATCAAAGATGCGACAATTATTCCGGGAGACAATGGAAATATTTAAATCCTCTCCTTTGTTCTTTGAATAGGACCGACCGACCAGCGATTATTATATCTTCCTCGGCTCTTGCAACGTAAAGTGGGAGACGTATCTGTGAGGCGGGGAGATAGATAGGAGTAGGTAGCGTGGTAGTGGTAGAAGAAGATGTGTATCTGCTATCTCCAAGAATTAACGGCACAATTCGCAAATGAATCAATCATGCATGCCTCTATGCACATACATATGAAATATGACAATGGTATCCAAAGACACTCACCACCGAGAAAAAGGATGGATGCAATGTGAATGGTAAATCTCTCGGAAGACCTCTACCGGTATCGAATATCGATCACTTTCCCAGTCCTTATCGTAAAGCCTCCTTATCGGCTCAACTGGGCTTGCACATGAACAATCTTCGTGATTTTCGAAGTGATCAGATGTTCACAAGCGCAGGCATGAGACAGGATTTGGCGATGGAGAGGGTGGTGAGGGTGTGGGATTGGAGATAACGAGCAGAAGAGTTGCGCGGCAATGAAAGGGGCGAGGGAGGAGAGAGGAGAGAGGAGAGAGGAGAGAGGTCGAAGGAGAGAAAAGATAGGAAAGAGGTGAGACTGCGAGAGGTTATTGAATAAGCAAGCCCGTCCAGTCCAGTCACATCGTCAAATCGTCAAATCAAGTCCAGTCCAGACAGGCGGAATAGCGACCGGTTTACGGGCACTACGAGTTTTAGACTCTCTCTCGAGTGGACACCGCTGGGGGGGCATAGACATAGACTTTCCCAGTTTCCAAACGAGAAATGGAAAGCGATAGGTTGAGAATCCAAAATGCACGCAAAGACAGTGCTGAGTGTGGACACTAAAATGATGGATGGTGTCTGGAAGGGCTGGGGGATCGATGGGTTCACCAGTTAAAGCTCGTGTCCCATTATTGTTCGGCTTTCTTCACCATCAGAAACATCCATTCTTGCCCCATACATACATGATGGACATCCACAAACACGCACGCAAGAGCAAGTATGAGGAAACAGGAAAAATCGTTTGTTTACAATGGACTGAGGGCCACTTTCCTTTTACAAACGTGTTACCTTCGAATGGAATTGAAAATGGAATGGAATTGCATTGCATTGAGTTGGACTCAGGCGGTGGTAAATTAGGTACTAGCAATATAATGAATGGTATTGATCCAAAAACCTGTGGCGAGCGACATAATCATATATTGGGCTACGTGGGAGCTGCCATGTGGGAAAGAAATGCCGATTATGTCTCTCGCTGTCGATAGATCTTTCTCCCTAGATAACTATTATCATTGTCAAGTTGCAAGTACAGTTGCAAAGTCCAACTTCTAATCGCCATCCACAAATCCCCTGTCTCGCTCCCCCATCGAGTCAGGCCAGCCAGCAGGAGAAAAAGCAGACCTGAATCCTCATTGAATCGCGTGAGTTGATGATTTTCCTCGCTCGGATTTCCTCTCCACCGGTCCCCCATTTTCCCCGAGACAGCGGAAGTGGTGTGGGGATGAAGGATTCTAGTTGATCTTTTTCCACACTGGCTACGTAGAGCGTCGCTGTGCCTTTCCTTTCCTTGCGAAACGGCGTGGATGATCAAACTAGATCACGCTTGGCCGTGCGAATGGCGTCGTGGCTGAGCCCAGGTTGGTTCGTTAAAAGTGGATAAGAGATGCTAGCTGCGACGAGTATTTCCTCGCATGAATTGAGTAGATAGCAAATGCATTTGATTCACGGCGATGGCTCTACTCTGTACAACTTGGAGGAATTACTTTGGGAGGTCTATTGAGAGTCGGCTCCGAATATTGGCTTGGAAGGAAGGAAGGTAGGAAAATAGGGGTGATTGATGTCTTTTCCTATTGCCAATAATCTCATTCATGCAATTCTTCTTCTTTTTGTTTTTTTTCTTTCCTTCTTTCCTTCTTTCCTTCTGTCCTTCTGTCCTTCTGTCCTTCTGTCCTTCTGTCCTTCCTCCTTTTCTTCCCCCCTTTCCCTCTTCCGTTCTTCTTTTAATACTCACCACTTCTCACTTCTCACTTCTCACAACGTACAAACACCTACTACTCATCGCTGCCACCCTTTCTCTCTGGTCTGGGGTGCAGCTGAATGCGGGGTTTCCGGATAACGACATAAATAAGGGTACTTATTACCCAGGCATCGCATCGTATCGTATCGTATCGTATCGTATCTAGGTCCAAGATTACGGCCTGCCTACTACCTAGGTACGGAATGTCGACATAACTTGGAGAATTGGTCCGAATCGTCAAAGCGGAACTTTTACTCTGTACACTCTCTCCACTTTCTCTTGGCCAAGCTTTGAAGGGTCGAATCGATAACATTTTGGTTTTGGGTTATTTCACATGCCAAATTGACAAACTATAAGTATATTGTCTAATATCGATGTCCATCCTCCCGCCGCAGGAAACTATGATTGATTGATTGTATTGAAGAAGTGGTCGTGAGACCTGCGTGGACACTGGGCAGGAGGTAAGGTTTGGATCAATTGGATATTAGCCTGATAGAGGGAGAGGTTTATTCTGGCAGTCGGGTCTATCACATCACGTCTCAACATCCAATAGAAAATTCAATCTACATGAAATTCCAGGTGGCATCTCTCCTTTTCGAAACTATTGACAATCAAGCCAAAGGTAGAAAAAAGGTAGACTCGAGGAGAATAAACTTCAACGAGAAACAATGTCTTCATGAGTGTACTCGGCACGTACGCCTCCTTCATGCAGAAGACGCAGAAGACGCAGAAGATGATTTACTTTCTCCAGGTCCTCAAGGATATAGGTATATTGCCAAAGAATGATATCCGAGGTACCGTCCGATCATTGCCATTATAGGAAGATCACCGTCGAGTCGACCCCAATTAATATCGAGACACCAGACGACCAATTCACCTTGGCGAAGTACTCGTAGGTATTATTTAAAACAAAAGATCATGATATGCGAAGAGTGAAGAGCTGAACGTCGTCACAACAAGAGCTGCTGTGTGATATAATCGTACATACATACCGACATACATACATGGAAGAGTATTTATGATGGCATCAACATACCTCATGAAGGGGTTACGCGAATACCGTCACATGTTACTCGAGGACCTCCCAAAATTGAGTCTATTGGCGGTAGCGGTTTGAAAAGATCCGACCCCCGGCCTGAAATGCTGTGTCACGATGCTGCATGCCATCTCGGATCGAATGGTTAATCAGCAAGCCCTCGAGCATAAGATGAAAGCTGGAGAGGAAGCCCACGTGTGATTCATATATAAATGTATAGGTAGCGAGGCATGTAGCTGGATTTGATTGACGAGGAGTGCACCGCATAAACGCAATGTCGAGCTTGTCAACTCGGTGCTTGCATGCGAACAAATGGAGATGGGGAGTGGGCAACAAGCATCTTGCTAGGAGAACCTGACTGTATTGTATGTATCGTACATTGGAAATAGTTTCAGACTCCGCAAGCCCTTGCTGGGAAAAGGGATACGACCTAGCTACCGTAGGCACACACATACCGTGTATGTTCTTGTGTGCACCAATATAGGTCTTACCTTGGAAATCAAGACTTTAGATACATACCTAGGCCCTAGGCAAAGTTAAGATGTGAAAGGTTCATTTGATGTTTTGACCAAGGTCAAGCAGGTAATTGTTCCTTGGGCAAACTCAAAATGCAGCAATCTTGGAAGCGTTGATAGAGCAACATATCACATGAAGCCGTCATGGAATGACTCTTGGAGCTTCTCCGTGAAAATTGCAAATGTCTTGAATGTTTCATAGGGAAACTTCTTTTCGGTGGGGTGTAGCGTTTAGAGGAAAAAGGTGGTTGGCTGCTTGGACGAATGGGATGGGTTGGATCATCCATCCATTGTGAAAAGCAGTTGAATAGTCATAGCCACAGCTTCACAAGGCGAATGAGCCGAATCTGTAACCTCCCGAGCATATACCCAGTTTCCACCTAGCATTTTCCCACGTCGTAGTATATACCCAATCCGTCCCTAGTGGCGGTATTCCCAACCTCGAGCCAAACCTCCACCTATCAGCCCCGATGTGGTGGTGGCGTCTCCATCAAACTCCATCCTCTTCATTTGACAAAACCGTTGTTGCTGACTTGCCTCTCCACATTATAAAACACTTCACGTGAGAAGCTGGAAAGCAACGGAAGAATAAGAAGAATAAGAAGAAGAAGAAGAATAATGCTCGAGTAATTCGCTGCGTGATCGATCACCCATCCATCCACCAGAAAGCAAGAGGAGACGCAGAAGCTGAAGCTGAAGCAACGGAAAAGAAAAGAAAGGAAAGACGACGCCTTTGAATCATCTCTGCCCGAGTGTGCTGATTCGAACATCATACACATCATTCATTCACTCACTCGCCCACCCATCCGTCGCCAGGCAATCTTATATGTCTGCATTTCACAACGTTCATTATTACGCAACTTGTTAATACATCTACGTCTACGTCTGCGTCTGCGTCTGCGTCTATATTCGCACTCACATTCACATCTACCGGGTACATCAACCACTTCATCATTTGGGATTTGTCTCCTCCTCTGTATGTCTCTCTCTGTGATATCGTCTATATCATCCCATCAGATATAACAACCTCAAGGACAAGCCTTGTACTTAACTTCCCTCCCGACCCCACCTTTTTCCAGTACCACTCTCAAATTTCGATTTTCTAATTTTCTGTCACAAAAGCGAAAGAAAGCAAAAGCAAAAGCAAAAGCAAATCGAGTTCCCTCATAACTCACGAATCCGTCGAAGCGGCACGTCTTTGGATACTGGCAAAAGCTCAAGACGCTCCTTCCATTTCCTGATATTATATCTCGCAATTCCTTTTTTGGCCCCGAGAGAATACAATCTATTAATGTACAGTTGCACTTTCTTATTCGAAACGAGATCATTTGTTGCACATAACAGCTTGAGGGTGCCGACTGTCTGACACCACTACTACTGTACTAAAGTCCTTTCTACTCGTAACCGCCAAACCAACAACCATTCTGGCTTGTGAAAGCTAAAAGAAGTTTGTGAATTTACAAGAGAGTCCTCACAATTATGCTGAAGACGGATTCTTCAAATAATCATGGTTTGTCTTTGTTTCTTATTCTGGGTATTAGTGATATGATTCTGTTCGAAATTCCTTGTTCGACGTTTCCCTGGGATCGGCGCATGAATTCCGCCCAACAACCCTTCGTCATTTTCTTGCCAGTCGTGCCTTACCTCCTTCTCCCTTTCCCCCCCGCATTGGAATTGTACGAAAACTAATGGGTTCTTTTTCAGCCTTCGAGAACAAAACAGCTAGGGAACCCGATCGCGACCGCAGTGTGCCCCTTCGCCCTGCAGACTTGTCAATCCCGAAAAACAGAAGCACTGGAAACCTCCTCGCACATCCCTCGGCAGGAGCGGACAGGGCTAGGATACGATTCTCTTTTGATGACGGGCTAGCGGCGGCAGAGTTTGATATAATGTCGAGGTTAGTTTCTGGTGCTTGGTGCTTGCTGCAGGAGAAACATGTCGTGAGGTCATGGCGCGAGTCTGCGCCTGTTTATGCAAATGACATTGGAAACATCGGTGACTGACGGAAACACTTCTACAGTTCTAGATCGCCCATCGTAACGGAACATGAGCATGGGCTCGGTGCTTCGGGTCTAAGACGAATTCGACAACAAGTTCCGAGAGTACCAGTTTTGCCTGCCTCCGAAAGCTCTTCCCGAGCGCCGTCCATGAGTGCCCGGTCGAGTTCAATGACCCTTCCCTTTCCTGGCCGAGCAGCCTCTGTAGCCATGCCTTCTGGACCATCGTCTCCAATCCTACCGTTCACCGAAGATCTTACCCGTTTTCCATCTGAATCATTACATTCCTTTTCTTTCGCCCACCAATCGGACGAGTTTATTCACAACCGTCAAAATGTCTTGAAGAGGTCCGTCGAGTTCATGTCACAAAAACTGGGCTGGGGAACAACAAGTGCAGGCATAGCCAGTGCTCAAGCAAGAATAAATGGAGACGCGGAGATGCAAGGCATGCTCGAGCTTTTGGCAAAAGCCAGATTGGTTGGAGCGAACAACATTGGAGCTGGAGAAGAGCAGAGAATGGGAGGTCCTCTTACCGGACCGGCGACGAGTCAGGATTCTCGGAATATCTTCGATGCTAGCTTTGCCGTACGTTCCGAAAGTCCAGAGCCAATGGAGAGCTCTCCGCCTTCACCCACCAGCTCGAAAAAAGTGACAAGCTCATTACATACCTTACGCGAAGATGATCTACAGTCCACCGAACCCAAAAATGGCTTAGCAACAGCCCTACCAGCGGATTCTGAACCTTCATCTAGGACTCCGACGAACGAGAGTCGAACGACAGCGCAAACATCCCCACCAGTCACGAGACGCCAAAGTCTAAAGCGAACTTACACTGATTTGGAGCCTTTAAGCTTACAAAACAAGCTAATGGATGCTATGTCGCAACCTTACATAGCTACTGATTCCCTCCACGAATCTATGTTTTCTCCTCCACTAACACAGACCACCAGCGCCTCGACATTTGGACATTCTTTAGGATCAGCAAATCACAGTCATTCGAGTAGGTGGGCACCTGCTGCACAAGCTATCTTTACCACGGAAAGTACTTCGCCATACACTATTTTGGCCGCCAACGACCTTGCCTGTCTCGTATTTGGTGTTACAAAAGCAGAAGTTCGCAAAATGGGTATTCTTGAAGTTGTGCAGAAAGAAAGAAGGCCATGGCTGGAGGAAAAATTAAGCGCACACAGCTTCAGTACCGAGTAAGTGAATCTTTATTATTTTGATATTTTGAAGCTTTTGATATTTCGCTTTCGTGGGCGTCAGACCTTACCCCGCATTTTATTTCCCCACGAAATATTAACGATGTCTTCACAGGGTTGGGAAACAGACTCCCCTATTATCACAGAATCAAGATCAGCAATCAAGCTCAACATCAACATCAACCAGTAAGTTGTTTTTCTCACACTCAGACGATCTCAAGTCCTATATTTCATTGCTTGTGTACTGACCAGGGCTCGCAGCATCAATGCTGCTTGGACGGCCTGGTGGTATCACGGCTAGCCTCTTGAGTAAACCTAATTCGCGTCAAGTACAGAAGCCTCCCCGTCGAGCGCAAACCGACGATGGTGCAGGTTCTAGTCTTGTTTCGAGAACACGAGCAGCAAAGAGCGGCTCAAATCATCAAAGTAATAAATCTAGGGGCGTTCTTTTATGCGGCGACGTCGTACCTATTGAAAAACGAAACGGCGCAACAGGTTCGGCAAGCTTGTGGGTCAAGGAGAAGAGAGGTGGCCTCATTTGGGTTTTGGAAGAGATTCACGAAGATGTAGCCATCATCAGCCTTGACGACGATGCTGTCATAACAAAAATATCTGGATCTATCGAAGCGATATGGGGCGCCGACATTGAATGGACAGGTATGGATATCGGGAAACTTTTACCAAGACTTCCACGCCAGGGAATTGACGGCAGGAGCGGAGAGATTGATTATGCCGAAGTCAGCAAACGAAGATATTTTACCGCTCGTACCTCTGGACGTGTTCATATCCCGGCAGTCGTCGACAGAGTTCCTAGTAGCACGGATCTCCGCGTTTCCAGCTTTCCTCATATTGCTGGCATCATGGTTCTCTCTGCGCAAACCTTGAAAATCACGAGTTCCAATTCCGTTTTCTCTGCTGCATTATTTGGGCAGGATAAACCCGATGGTCGATTGATCACTGATTTAATACCCGATTTCGATAGGATGTTGAAGATTTTAGTTGAGGAAGATGGTGTAGATATGGTTGACGGGATTGTTATTCCTGAACACAGCTTTAGAAGGGCTCAAGCCTTTCTTGCACTGCGGGATGGAAAGGCTGATGCATCAACATATTTCTTGAGGCCAGATGGATTATCAGCCAAACATAGGGACGGTTCAGAACTCAAGATTGACGCTCAACTTAGGGTTGTAAAATCGGATCCCAAAACCCCCGCTTACGATGAAAACGTGATCGAGGAAATAAGTGACGAGGAAGATGGACATACGCCCCACGAACCTGTAATAAAATCCGAACTTGTCTTCGCTTTATGGATTACATACTCAAGGAATATTCACGCCGCAAAACTTGCTAATGGTATGGAAACTCCCTTGTTGGCTGGGCTTGAAACACCATTACACCAACCTTCTCCAGGTCAAACAGGACCTCCAGCTCCCATCAAAATGGATTCTTCAGATTCCGACGAGCCCAAGAATGAAACATCGCATGCTTCGATGCTCACAGCACAGCTCAAGGCCGCAGCAAAGAAAACAGCGGCTAAGCTTACAGGTCGCGATCGGTCATACTCGAAAGCTCAAGAGAAAGAAAAGCCAGCTGCTCCAGCAGAGGTCAAAGCTGTTGTCAAGAAGAGCATTGATGATTTTACAATATTGGAAGAAATGGGTCAAGGAGCCTATGGTCAGGTAAAACTTGCTCGATTCAAGAAGAATGGAAACAATAAGGTGATCCTCAAATATGTCACAAAGAAGCGAATTCTTGTCGATACTTGGACTCGCGATCGCCGACTAGGAACCGTGCCTCTTGAAATTCATGTACTCGATTATTTGCGTCGGGATGGGCTTCAGCACCCTAATATTGTGGAGATGTCTGATTTCTTTGAGGATTCCGTCAATTATTATATCGAAATGGTACCTCACGGATATCCAGGAATGGATTTGTTTGATTACATTGAGCTCAAAGTTAACATGGAGGAAAAGGAATGTCGCAGCATCTTCGCACAGGTTGCACGTGCCATTCATCACCTTCACACCAAGGCTCTTGTCGTTCATCGCGATATTAAGGATGAGAACATAGTCATCAACGGTGAAGGAAGTATTAAGCTCATTGATTTCGGAAGTGCCGCTTACATCAAGAGCGGTCCTTTTGACGTCTTCGTAGGAACCATTGGTAAGTCGACTATTCACAAATTTGAGATTATATCTAACCTCGTCACAGATTATGCTGCACCTGAAGTTCTCTCTGGCAAACCATACCAAGGAAAACCACAAGATGTCTGGGCTCTTGGTATTCTTCTTTACACCATCGTGTATAAAGAAAATCCATTCTACAGTATTGACGAAATCATGGATCGTGATCTTAGAGTGCCTTATGTTATGAGCGAAGAAAGTATTGACCTAATCCGAGGTATGCTAAATCGGGATGTTGATTCGAGATTGACTATCGAGCAAGTGATGGACCACCCTTGGTGTGTGGAGGCAGAGGACGACGAATAAGCCTCAGGTTTCACATCGAGCGGTAGAATCCACTAACGCTATGCGCCAAAAAATAAACTAACAACAACAACGAAACTAAACATGGAGGATATGAAGAAAATATTTTGGTCATATCGAAACAAACAGATGAAGAAATACACGAAAGAGAAGAAATACTTAGATTTCATGATGTCATGAAAAGAGATACCCCCTTATGGAAAGGAAGACACAGTTCAGAGGTTTGATTTATTAGCGAGAATCTGAATCTATATCACATGGGGCATTGCTTGGGGGTGTCATTTTCGGATTGTTTTTCGTTGCGCAATTTTATATGATGGGGATTTCAAAGGGTATTGCAGATGGGATGGATGGGCGGGACGAAAGGAAATGGAAATGAGCGGGTATGGGGAAAAAGGGAACCGTGTTGGAGATGAAAGAGAGGCGGATAGGGGGCGATGATTCGACTTGGTTGGAACTGAAAATGTGGCTGTATTGTATATAAATGATGATGATGACGCCAATCTATCTATTAGATCAGAAAGAAAATTGAAAAATATAATGAGTGTAATTGATTGTGGATGGATTAATCGACTGTATAGCTTAGTGGCTTTAATTTTCAAGGGAATTTGAGGATAAGAATCTCGCGATTTTTTTCAAGGAGGATTTCTCTCGCTTCCTTTTCTCGCTCCGAATCGTTGTCTGCTGGTTATGTTGCGTGTTTGAACAGAGTGCGTGTTAATCTTCCACTTTCTTTACTATTTTGTTGATGCTATTTTTCTATTTTTACATAGTACCACTGAATTACTTATGGGTGATTAGAATGGAAAGTTAGGAGCAAGAGAGGGATATATGATGGCTACTCAAGTATGCTTCTTCATTTCAACTTGAATTCGCTCTTTTGGTTTTGTTTTTTTGGGGGGAGGGGGGCCACAAAGGCTTTCCCGAAAACCTCACTGCAGTCCTATTTCCCCTCTCGGGCACAAGGGGTTTACAACAATGTGTGCAGTTGCACGCCATCAATACTATATATAAGGAATAAAATCATATAGCATTTAATTCAATATTCTAGATCCTGACAGGATACGCTTCGATGTTATTACAAACGTGTTTATAAGAGGTGAGAGATACTCACATGTTCATTATACGTAGTAATAGCGGCATGTTTACAGTAATTCCTAGCCCAGCATCTATCAAGAAGATCACGCAAGTTTAAAAGCCTTCATTTCCCATCCAAAAATTTCTGCAATATCCTTCACGCTCCTTCCTTTCCCTTCCTCTCCCCCTTTCAATTCCATGCTGACTTTACATACTTCAATCCGTTCAAAAGTGACCGGATCTGAAGTTTCGCCGAGCAGCATCATGTGAACGTCGTTCCAAGAATTCCTGGGGCTGATAGATGGTTCTATCACCGGAGCAAACACCCAGGCCTTAAAGACGTACTCCTTGTTACCCGAAACATTCATCCCCTGTTCTTTTGCTAATCTCCGAAGCCAATGCATTTTCACCGACTCTATTCCATACCGACCCCACAATTGCCAGCTCCGCCCGGGACTCAGGTCGACGGGAATTGAGAGATGTGTGAACCACCCAACAATATGAATACAGTGTACATTGCCCATCCCCATAGCTTTCCGCGTGAGACCCGCAACATTGTCTCCATGAGTCCATGAAAGTATAGTGCCGTCCTCGAACTCAAGGCTAAGCCTTGTATTACACACTATATCTCTCCTCATGAGCCCTACATTTAGAATGTTTTTTTCCCATTTGATCGAATACGGCGACGGTGATGCATGTATCCAATCACACCATTTCCAGCTGGGTAAGGCCCGTCTTCTTGTTGGGATAGCCGCCTCGGTAACATCTTCAAGGGTGTTGAACTCTGTGTCGAAGTGCCATGTGATACCAGTTATTAGCGTGCCTATGGTATCAGTAGAGAGGAATTCAGTGCTAGGCTCAAAAATTGGCACTCCATATATGTGACCATAAAACGCTGAGCATTCGGAAACAAACATGCCCAATAAGCCCAAAAATGCAGGCAGGACGTCAGAGCTTTTGGAGAGCTGTTTCTTGGCATAACTGCTTACCCGGCTTTCAAATGACTTCAATTCATCGTCGATAAAACGTTTTGGCCTTGGTGGAAATATGATTGGAATGCGATTCTTATATGGTAATTCTCTTTTCGTTGTGAGATCGTGGTCGATGCTTTCCATACGACTGCCTTCTCTAACGCTCCAATCACCTCCTGCATCGCACTGAAAGTAGCACTGTGTTTCAGTCAACACGAGCCTTCGCCTTGACAATAACGCCTCTTGATAAGTCCATCCGCGCGTGTTCCACACGGAATTCTCAATCTCAAACTGGATGTTACTGACCCACTGCACCAAGTGAACGGAATTTATTTCCAGAGACTCTTGCACAACCATTCTAGGCCTGGTGATGCCAGCGAGACCATCATTTGGACATTTGCTTGTAGCGGCGATTATCGTTAAAATGGATTGTGAATAGATTTTATCCATATTCTGAAGGAGATATGATTTAATGCCAGAATCAGTTTGAGGAACACAGTATCGATCAATCCACAAGTACCTGTAGCCCAAGGCCATGACAACTTCGATGACACCTTTTATAAGATTTGGAAGAGTAGCCGGCAATCTTCCAATCCGATCTGGTACGTCTGATACTTCAGTTCCCCAGACATAGCTCAGAGTGATATACTGCATGGAGGTGGTACCTGGCACTAGAGTGTTTCTCCCATCCTTACAGTCGATCACCGTGAAACCTTGAAGGGGAACTATGACCTTCGGCAGGCAATCAAAGTCAGAATTGGTATGATTATCGTCGCACAACCGAATCCATCCTCGGACGAGAGATAAGTCAGCGTTTGAGGAGAGGTGACGTATGGCTACTCCATCTTTGTAAGCATCCGCATTGGAAAACCCGAAGACAGTATTAAAAGTGTTGCTCGTAGGTGACTTGATTCTTCTACGCCCAAAGTTGAATGAATCACCAGGCACGAGGTAAAAGATAGGTACATTGTCGTAGGCGTGCATATAGTCAAATATGTGTCCTACAGTTGATCTTCCGAGCCTAAAAGAGCGTTCATCCTCATTTTCCTCATTTTTAGGTCTGATGGAATGGAGAAAATTGCAGACCGTGCAACTAGGCTTAAATTCGTTGACTTCGAGATCGCAGATAGGTTGAAGTTTGGCGCCCCAAATTTCTCTAAATGTTCTTCTGAATACTTCTTGGTCTAGGAAGAACCAGCCCACGATATGATCGCACCTCTTACAGAGACCGCGAGTTTTAGCTTTCTTTCCGGCCGCCGAAACAGCTTCATGGATTTCCTCTTCGTCCAGGTAACGCTCGATGCTATAATCTGGGTATGTGTATGAGCTACTAGTATCACCCATTGCGACAGAACCAGTATTCTGGGGGGGGGGGGGGGGTTAGATTATGGTTAAACTTGAATCTGTATGATGTTAAACATGGGCGCGATTAGGGCAAAAGTCTCGGTATACAAAACTTCTCATAATGAAAAAATCTCTCGAGGACACTTACACTGATAATCCAAACGCGAAAGACTATTTCGACATAGAGTTTAAAAAAAAACAAAATGTCTTTTCTGGTGTTTAAGATCTGTCGCTCCAACTTGGAGGTAGGGTACTTTCTGCGTGCGACACGTATTCATGTACTGGAGCATTCGATGCTGGGCTAAAGCCTAATTAACGGTGAGAATTAGCAAATTGACAAGGTTCTCTTGTCATTCTATTTTCTAACATGCCGTTCGTCTATTCTTAATCTCTAGAATCAAGCGCAACCAATCAGTCCAGCCTCTTTCTTGAATCGTCTGACTGAACGAAATTGTATACACACTAAACTATCCTTTAAGACACAAAAAATAGACTCCGAAGGTGATTTATACAATAAGCCTTGAATGATCAAAACTTATTAAATAGAATAGCTATTTTAATGGGTTTTCAGTCACATTATTTATAATATAGAATGTTGTTTTCAATTTTCGATTTTTTTATAATTTTTTTAAAAAAAAGAATAAAAAATGAAAATTAGTATGTATTAATTTACGCGAAATTTTGATGTATAAATGATATAAATTGAATTTTATATTAAGAAATAAACATGAATATCATTAAATTCAAGGACTCCTAATGATCAAATTGGTTGATAAGATCCCTATTAAGCGACGAAGCTCATTTGTTGTGTCTTAGGGGATAGAACATATGCTATTACAGCCACAATTACCTTCAGGCATTTCCAAATCTTGAACGGTAGAGTACTTATGAGCTCTTCAATAATGTCATTTAAACTTGATATTAAAATTTCATTTCATTAATTGGTAATGGCATTCGGGGGGAGGGGGTGGGGGGGGGGACGCATACGATTTTGGCGTGTACACCACGTTCTGCACCTCCAGCTGGATAGAAGAGCGAGCACATCAAACTCGTAATAAGGTCGAGACTCTTGGAAAAACACTATTATTCTGAACTTGAAAAACAACCCACAAGAATATTGTAAATCTTCTCAAGTGACAAATAATAGTATATTATGATATGAGTATCTGAACATTCCGGCTTCAGAATAAAAGAGAATAAAAAGAATACTTTGATAGCCTAATTCAACAATCCCTTGCAAGTTCCAAGAGATCTCTTGGTGTAGTAGCTATCGCTAGCTTTTTGGCTTTGATAATTCTCCTGCACTCATTCCAGTTTCCATTCTCGTGAACCTCGCTCCAAACGGACCAGATCCTGTCAGTCTTCTCAACACCTCCTACTTTGAACCCAAAGATCACTCGATCTCTCAAACCCTCCTTAATGTAAATATGCACATCTACGTATTCTTCTAGATACTTTGTCACATATTTCGCCTCAAACGTATCATGATACACACGTATGTGCATCTGGAGGAAGAACAATAGGTATATTCGAGAAGCCTGTCAAGCGAAGCCCGGATCCGGAGCGAAATCCTGGGTATTGACGTACTGTGTATAGAGATTAGGAATTACGGCGCGTGAAATGACATGAAAGAAGGATGATTCGGGAGAATATGAAATGGTAGAAGGAATCAAGAAAGGGGATAAAATACCAGAACTCCAGACCCCTCCAATAACATCATCTTGTTCGAGGATAGCGAGACGACGAGTAGAAAATATGGAGAGGTAGATGCGAGCTAAAACTATGCCGGATGGAAGTCAATCAACAGCCAAACGGCTGGGGGAAGGAAGAAAGGTAAGGTCCATGAAATAAAATGATTGAAAAGTCGACAGAATGGGCTGGGGAAGATTGAAATGCTTGAGTTGAAGAGATGATCATACCTGCTCCAACAATAACGAGATCATATTCCGTCTCTATCTGCATTTCCAGAGTCTCATCGACCATCGTCGTTATATAAAGTGAAGTCTATACCCACACTTAATACGGCACAGCACATAACCACTAGGTAATCGTGACATTTCGACTAGTGGTTTAAATGAGGTTTTTAGTTGTTTTCTATTTGTTGTACATTGGAATCCATAGTAAGCCAAATGTTGGTAATGCGAAAACATTCTTTAGTTGTCTATTTCTAAACCACTCATAAAATTCTAATCCTTCCTTGCCAATCAATACCAATAATCATGGTACTATATAATCCAAACGCCCCCAATCAATCTTTGATAGTTGATTTTATATTCTAAAATCACCTGACTACTCCAATATCATACACTCATCGTCGTGTCTACAATTCCTTCTTCGACTCAACCAACTTCTTCTTTTCCTTAGCTGCCTTTTCTCTTCTCGCAATGACACCTTCAGCTCCAATTCCTCCAAACACCAATCCCACACCCATCCACTGTTTGCTGCCTAGTGTATGACCAAACCATACTACTGATAAGATCATAGTGAGCATCTTGCGAGTAACAGTTATGGTCACTAGAAGAAGAGATGAGAATGTTGAGAGTGTGTAAACTGTTTTGAAGGTTAGTTTGATTTCCAAGATAAGATGACCCTTGATAAAATGAAAGAAGGTATAAAGGGGGAAACGTACAGATGAAAACCTGTCCCACAGCACCACAAGCTGCGAATCCAAGTACATCTCTCCAAACACTTGGATGTCTTTGCATAAAAGCCAATGCTCCAGCCAATTCTCCTGCTCCACTTGCAAGATCCATACCTAGATACTCTCCCAATCCCGTGTGAACAAGATATGGTGACAATAACAAGTATGATGTTGTGAGTAAAGTGCTTATGATATTATTTGCACACATCATTTGTGGACCTTTGTAAGGTTGGAAGCTTGTGAAGATCCAGTCTTGTGTTGTGTTTGTGAGACCATCGAAGAGAAGATTCACCCCTAGGAGCAAAAGTCCCCATGCAGTGTTACGATCTGGGTTGAGTGCCGCCTTGCTGGGTTTTCCATGAGATTTAGCACCTGCATGAAGAGTAAAGATGCCGACACCACAAGTTACGGCTAAGACGACGACGTATTTAGAAATTGGGTAGCGTTTTCCAAAGAGAGTTATGTGAAGAAACATGACTGGTAGTAACTTGCATGATTTGGCGAGAATGAAGGTGATATAGTCGATATGATCGAGAGATGCATAGCCAAAGGGGGAGGCGAGCGAAGAGGTAATAGCCACAACGAGAAGGGGAAAGATAATCCGTTGACTTGGGAAGATGGGCAGCGTTTTGCTATTGGCGGGAGTGTCGAATCGTAGGTAAATGTAGCCTACAGTGGCAGCGAAAAGAGATTGTACCGTATTGAGAAAGACTGGAAACTTAAACTTTTCGGGGGCATTTTCTGATCCGTATGCAGTTGTAGTGAGTCGTTCTTGGAGAAGTGCCCAAGTAAGACTATATATTCATACAATTAGCATACCTGTGTTCCCCATTCAAGACCATTAGCAATGTCCTCCGGTGCTAGCACTCACAAGCTACCATAAATTCCAGCAACTGCGAATATCAATTGCAACGCGCCAGCTTCTTTTTGTGTCTTCCCTTTCAATAGCGCATCACTTTTGAGTGCCCCGTTCACTGTCGGCGCATTCCCATTCAGTTCCTTGTTCGATTTCTTAGAACTCAACGTTCTCGCCCCAGTGCCATCTGCTTTGCTCGTGTATTCGGAAGATGGATTGCGACGCAACGGTTCAGCTTGTTTTGTTCTCGCCATCGTTTAGCGATTCGTTGTTGCAGATTTCCAGATGCTGCAGGGGAATCTCGGAGGGCAATTGCAAAATGAAAGTAAAGGATAATAAGTCCCGAAGAAAGAGTCAGGGCAAACGGGTATCAAGAAGAATAACGAAAAGAAGAGAAAGGAGTGTAAGAGAAAGCAAAGCAGCAAACGTGCAACGGGTAAATTAATAAAGATGTGTATATTTCCCAATTGCCAAATGTCCTCAACTATTTTCCCTAGGAAGGTCCGAGGTGGGAGCAACAAGCCACATCTCACATCTCACACCTCACTCACATCTAGATCGATGCTACTGCACACCTACACATCGACCATGCACAAGCCACACCCAGCCCTTTTATGCTTACCTATCTGCATTACCGTACTAAAAAAAGGCGGTCAGATCCCCTCACGTTCAAACATGGAATAGTTTCAATCCGCAATTGTTCTAGGTGAGTTGGTAGGCTGGCAGGTAGCTAATACGTTATGAAAGGGTCCCTCCCTATGGATTAGCTGGCATTTTGTTGTTCCGTGGGTCTCCCATTCATATTTTCTCCTGGGTGGTTTTTTGCTATTTTGCTTTACAATTTATCTTCTCTCCCCTTCTATGAGAGCGAGCATTGAAACTCGACAGTCAAGCACTTAAACTTCAAAACTACAACTTTCGAAACGTCATCTTGCCACTCTGTCCAGAAGTGTCAATAGACATCCATATACTCACGGAAACCCCACTATTCTGCTTTACCTCACGAACCCTTCGATTCTCCCACCAATCCACCCCTCACAATCATCCTCTTAGAGCCTCCTTATCCCTCAAACCCAAGCTCAATCTCCAAGTCAAAATGTCCAACGCAAAGTCCCCCGAAATCCTCGCCGCCTACGACGATGTCCGCTCCGATAAATCCCCCACAAATTGGCTCTTAATATCCTATGCCAAAGCCATGGGAGATGCTCTGACCCTCACTGCAACTGGAGAGGGCGGTATCTCTGAACTACGTGAGAAATTGGACCCTAATCAAGCCCAATATGCGTATATACGGGTTGAATATGCCAATGATAGCGAATCTTCTCGCGTGAAATTCGCCTTTATTGTGTGGATTGGAGAATACACAAAAGTTATGAGGAAAGCGGGAGTTAGCATTGAGAGCGGTGCTGTCAAGGCAGTCTTAAATCACCATAGTATATCAATAGATGCGAGAAGCATAGAAGATGTCGACGAGGCAGAGATTATCAAGTTGTGTAGGAAGGCTGGAGGTGCAGATTATAATGGTGGCAGAGGATGATATCTTAAGCAAGAAAAGGGATTTGATAGGAAGTAGTAATGTTGGAGTAGAGGGCGAATGGGATAGATTGGGAAAGATACCCCAGAGCAAACATTGGAATATACTAGTACAGATTCTGGTCATAATTCATAGAAAATACAGCACATATGATGATTTACAGTTGGACACACTGTACTGAATTCACTTCGACGTTCTTGTACTCAATATATGCATTTTAAGTAAATTCATTGTTCGGAATACTCGTATTGTTCTAAATCTACTCAATGGTCTACCTACTACATTCTCAGAACAGATCTGGATGTGTTGATGGGCCTATTTCGTAGTGTAAGATCAAAGGTCGAGAAGACGTAAGGCTATTTGTGTTGCGGACGTATTGGTGTTCGAAGGAGCGATGTGGAAGACGGGTGGGAAATTTGTGTCGAGTGCATATGATTTAACGGGTAATGTGCATATCATGATTCGTAACTTAAGAGAATTATCAGGTCATAGCCGGCATGAATGACGAGATTAGGTCGATTCTCGTTCGTTCGATTGGGGACTTCGGAAAGCTGAGAGTCGAGATAGGAGGTCGGTATCTCTGGTTGTCGAATGTTGAGGCGAATCATTTGTATCAATAGGGGAATGACATTTGCATAAGGGCAGCTCGTATGTGCACCATGCAAATGAGCATAATTTCGTAAAATTCCGTGCCGCAAGAAGTGGAAATGAAAATGGTAAAGGAACTGCTTTTGTTGGGGAAAGGAATATCGGTCCAAGTAAAAATTACCAACGAATCCCAAGGTAGAATCATCGCATCAATATCAGCCTTGCGGCAAGTCAAATCTGGATAGACCTGAGACAAAGCTTGCCTGCCTGAAAAAGAAATTCGATGTGCTCAAATAGAGCTAGTGATTCATTCTTGAGCATTGCCTTGACTGCGGCGCTGCTTCTCGGCCTCGAGGTTCTCATAGAGAAGATAGAGAGCTGAGTCGTTAGCCTTAGCAGTACCCATAATGGTGAACATGCGCTCTCCAGTCTCATCGTGAGGAGACTAATGTATATGTCAGTAAAGATATCTTTCTGGTGGAGCTTGAGCTCTCTCAGGATAAAGAAGGCTTACCTTAGCGATGGAGATACGAGCTCCAGAGGTCTTTCTAATCTCACTGATCTTGGAACCAGCCCGACCAATGATACATCCAACCATGTCAGCTGGAATGCTGATGTTCTGTGTTTGGAGCTCCTCTCCGTTCTCATCGTGAGTGGGTGGTCCACGTTGAGCAGCATCCGATTCAGAACGGCGGTTGTATGATCGTGGAGCACTCTCACTGAAATCGGCACCATTTCCAGTGCGCATGACACGTGAGCTACCGTACTCACGACCAGTTCCTCCAACGTTGCCTTGACTCATACCACCTGAATTACCCGTTTGAGTGCGAACCATGGGGTTGTATAAAACAGTACCGGTTCCTCTAGCCCAGTCGTCGACCAAACACTTGCAGATTTCCCAGATGGCTTTTTGGATACCTTCAGGGTTACCCTGGACCTCTACGATACGTTCGGTGGATTGTGGGAGCATTTCCTTCTGTGCGACCATGCGAACACCAGAAGCGTCCTGGATATGCTTGATTTTGAGTCCTTGTCGACCGATGATCGTACCCATTTGATTGTGGGAGATCAACAACTTGATTGCTAGATAGTAGAATTAGACCAAGTAGTTATATTATGGCATAGACTGTAACTTACGATGAGTACCGTTGTTAGAAACAACTCCACCCATTCCCATTTGTGGTGCGCCCTCCAACAAAGCTTTCGCAACAATGGAGTAAGCTCTGGAAATAGAATCGCATCCACCCGAGATAGTTAAGACACGATCATGAACGCCTTGGACGACCTTGCTGACACCGGCTTTCACACCAGTCTCATCACGAAGGTCGGCGACGTTCTTGCCACCTTTGCCGATAATGACACCAGCTTCCTTTGAAGAAACAATAGCTCTCAAGGTGAGTTGAGATTCTGCATATTCTTCATCGGTCTTTGGGAGCGGTTCGCCATCGGGGCCAAGACGAGTCTCATCATTGACCTGTAAGCGATCCATGGAATCGTTGAGCTCATCGCCATTAGGAGCATTGTCGCGATTATCTTGAGAAGACATTTTGGATTTCTTTGGATTTCAACTTCTGGGAGATGGAAAGTTGAGTGAGGTAACGTTGAGTAAATCTGATTGATGGAAGGTTAGTATGTGAGAGATGTGATTGTAAATTGAAGATCTGGTAGTCCGCAGACAATGCCATATCTCACTATCCGAATGCGATAGTGAATGCGCCGGTGGAATGCAATGCAGAGCCCAGCATTGCGCCTTGAGCAAAAGAAAGAGAATGAATGTATAAGCATACCTTGATTGCAGAGATCAAGAAAGAGACTGGTTGTGGGAGGGAGTTGTGTGAGAAGAGCTCGAGGTGTGTTATCGGGAAGATAAAGGAGGATGAAGGGTTGACCGAGTGACCTTGAAGAGGGGAAAAGAAGATGGATTTAGATAGATGGTGGGGGGTGACTAAAGGTTGAGAGTTGAGTTGAGGAGTGGGAAGGGACGAAGAGGAGGGAGAGGGAAAAGGGGGAAGGGGAGGAGAAAGTGTGATTGATATTTCTCTTTGAAAGAAATCGATGAATCTTTTTGTTTGTGGAGGGGAGAGGAGAGGGAATGGCTGGTGAACCTGGAAAGTGCTTTTGCTTTTTTTTACTGGGAATGATTTTGACGCTAATTATTGGAAGGGCGGGGTTCGAAGTCTGATCGAGACACACTGGCCGTGTTTTTAAAAAGGGTGGGGCATTTGCACCAACGTGCTTTTAGCTGAGCTGAGGTAGATACTGGACGATGTCCTTGGGTTATCTGCATCAAGCACGCATTTCACCATCTCGCCATCTTTGTTGTGCATGTAAATAACAATGACAGGAAGGCTGACAGTGTTCTTTTGATATCATTGGTATATGGTGTATCTACTTGTGGTGCCTTAACGTCATCAATAGCAAATCACCCCCCGAGCATTCTCAAGGGTTCGAACTAAGGCGAATGGTCAAGGAGAGCTCGAGCTCTTAAGATTCAAATGCTTTATATACTTCTTTTGACATGGAAGGCAAACTTCATAGGGGAACAATCGCAGATGGAGAAAGGGCTTATAGTCACCTGTACATGACTCCTCTCCATGGTCAAACCAACATCAAAGACAGTATGAATGAATAGGTTGGGAAACATGACATGTATACTTCTTAATTTCGTT
This sequence comes from Botrytis cinerea B05.10, assembly GCF_000143535.2. Classification (NCBI taxonomy): domain Eukaryota; kingdom Fungi; phylum Ascomycota; class Leotiomycetes; order Helotiales; family Sclerotiniaceae; genus Botrytis; species Botrytis cinerea. The sequence continues at coordinate 1,235,851 of NC_037319.1, read as the reverse complement.
AACCATATGAAACAATTTGATGTTGACGACCTCTCATGATCATTCCTATATTTACAACGCTGGCCCATATTCCGACGATGACATTCATTAGTCTTGGGCTTTGCAAATCCTGCTTCGAGCGATTGTCGGAGCCAGTTACGAAATATGATGAGCAGCCAGTTTCAACTGGTGTTACTTAAATACCTAGACGAATTGGAGGCTTCCTACATTTCGCGTATACCTGCATTGCCAGCTTGCAGTAGTGTTCTGCTATCCGACGTTCGAAAAAAGGTCAGGCTCGCAGCTGATGTTAGGTGATCACCCCATTCGTCCTTTTTCTATCATATTTCATAGATGGCTTGCAACAAGTGATCAATTCAATGCCCCGTCGTCATTCGTGTATTGATGGATTCGCGTTTACTGATGAATCCAATCATGAAGTGTGTTGTTGAGTAGACAAAAGAGATAATATAACCATACTATTCATCCGTATGTTCATCGACTTTCTCTTTTATTCGTTTTAATGTTCCTAGCTTGAAGGCTTCTTCCGCGTTTGGCATTGGAGATTTTGGTATTGGAAGTTGGAAGTCACCGTCGTCATCCCCAAACAGAAACGCTGCCTTTTCTCGACCAGCACCGGATGTAGGTCGCTTTCCAGTTCTTAAAAATGGGGAAGAACTCTTTGGGGGTGATGATTTTGCCGTGGGGCTAGATGCTTGATCTGGTTCTAGCATCCAGGAGAACGATGATTGAGCAATCGAAGATCTAGTGGGAATTGGTGCTTCGGGTCTCTCGGTTGTTGCAGACCTCATATCTTCTCTTTCCATTTTGGGTTCGATAATTGTAGACCGCTCGTTTGAGGAGAGATCAATTGCTTCCCTTGAAGCTTGACTAATGTCAGGCGTTGATATGGATGACTCGTCTAGGTCATTTGTATCTTTTGTCAGAGCATTGCCTGGGTCCGAAGTTATGGTGGGAGTTTCTGGTGAAGATGTCTGCCTGTGATCTGAGATTGGCGGAGATAAAACTTTCGGTGTATCCGCTTCTGGTTTGGCAGGTTCATTTCTGCTATTGATATTTGGTGAAAGAATTGGAAGTGGCATAGTAGAGTCCTCCAAGTAAACTTTTACGAAATCAACTTTAGCAATAGCCATTTCCATTGCCTCAATGCACTTTTCTCGGTTACTTTCTTCTGACACAGAAACAGATCTCAGATCTTTCATTGCATGATCTAGCATGACAGCCAATTGCCTGTTCCTTTCGTTCATTGTTGCCATGATAGCTGTCGAGGCAGGCATTACACGCCCATCATCAAGAGACCATCGTGAAGCACCACTAGCCCTCCTAGGAGAATTGTTGCTTCTTGGGGTTTGTAGCCCTTGCATATTCTTCTTCACTTCTTCCATTGCATCGCGCACAGCTTGATTAATGCCAAGACGCTCTCCCCTATTGTAAACACCTTTTGCAGCACCTTGAATCAACGCCTCAACGCCTCCTTGCTGTTGTAAAAATCGAGCAGGGGTGGTCAATGAGGATCTATTTCGCATGAGCAGCTGTCTGGGGCTGAGGCTGCCTTCAAGAGGAGCATCAGGTGGTGGTGACGATTTATCTCGCTGTGGGTACTTCCCACTATATTTATGGATAATCTGGGATCCGCCACTAGCATTGAAATTATCTCGTAGGAAGATTGCATCATCGACGAATGTTTGAGGATTTGGAGGGCACTCATATTTGAGTAGAAGCATTAAGGCTAGCGAGTAGTTCGATTCCATTACTGATTTGTAAGTTAGTCGTTACACCAAACTTTGTAAGGTGAATTGCATACGTTGCCAACGAATTCGAAGTAGCATTGCTACACATATGAGATCCACAAGATCTAATTCTGGATCCTCAGCGAAAAGAGTATCCCACACTGATAGTAGATCGACAAAAGGAAACTCGCGCCCGAAGAGCAACCTAATCCAACGTCTATATAATCCGTCAACAGATGAACAGTAGCCAAAGCCAAGGATTTTTATCCTTACATCAAGAATATCTGTGGTAGAATCTCAATATCTGTAAGATGTTTGGCTAGTCGCGGGTCTACACGAGCCAGGTATATTTCATGAATTCGCTTACTCCTTTCAACAATAGGAGATGCGCCATTCTGAGGTGTTCCGCCACCAATTTGAGGGGTTCTTTGACCAGGGTCACCTAACTCATAAAATGACTTTGCTGATCTCATGACTAAAGACAAGAGAGTGAAGGCGTCGTGCTCGATGAATTTACGATCTAAACACTGCTTCATAATCGAATCTGGTGAATCTGTTTCTGATTCGGCCGAGTCACTATTGATGTCTCCGGGGTCAATAGAATCTTGCTCCACTACCCATAGAATTGGAGCCAGTATCTCATGCATGCCCTGACGATAACCTACATCCTGGTTGATTTTGCAAAAGATAAATAATACATCTAGCATGAGCCTTTGAATGTCGGCTCGACGGAAGTATGGTTCTTCTGGCATGCATCTCTCAATATCCTGAAATATTTCGGCACGAATCTCTTCATCTTTCCGAAGGGTATTCCATGGTGACTTAGGGTCTCTCAGTATGCTTGAACAAGATTTCCAGAATGCGTAGAGACGAGATTAGAACCACTCACGTGTTTATCATCATCCAGAGGATCTAATGAAGACCCTAGATTGTTTGGATGTTCGATAAATCTCAAGAAATGTTCTCTCAAAGAGGTATAAGCACTTCGTGAATCCTCAAGTCCTCGTGCCCAACCTGTGATCTCTGTGTTTTGAAACAACAGAAATGTCTATTAAAACGTTACTCAAGAGTACACCAAGATGAAACTTAGGACGAACCTTCCAACAGATAGATCTCAACCCTCCGTCGCAAGGACTGTTTTCTCCATCGATCCTCAGTGATTTCTTGAGTTCGGTCAAGTTAGATGCGGACTTTATCGTCACCTGCCACCTCTTTCTTTTCTCACTCTTGTATTAGAACAATAACGAGCAGAGAGAGCAAGAAGGGCTTTGATAATTTAAAATTTCTTACCTAGAATCCTCCAAAGACCTCATTATCACGAGCAGATATATGATGTCCGAAAAAGGGAGGTTAATGACGACGCTCCTATGTCTCGGACTATTTAAATCGTGGAGTGGGGGAGGGCTGACTTTGGAGAGGAAGGCTGAGATTTGGTTTCAAGCCAAGTTTTATCTAGCGTCAGAGTTGAGCGATATCAGCCAATCAAATATAATCACATCATGTCTGTCAGCCTCGTGGTCACGTTCCATCGCATTTACATGGAACGCCATATTGGTACCTCAATATTATGTTTCGTACTCTTCGCCCAATCATCGTCATCTTAACGGTTTTCATGCACTCCGACCGTTGCACTCTCCAATTGGTATTCATTTTCCTGAGACGGGGTATCCACATACTTTGAGATGAAGCTCACATAAGAATAGACTTTAAATATAGTAAGTCTTGCATTTCATCCATGTGGAGCTTGTGTGGATAAAGAGATATAAAATCTCCATCGATCGTCGTGTTCTGGACTGGATCAATTGTCACAAGAATCGCAGAATCAATTGTACCTCGACATCACCACCAATTGCTCTTCGGTGTATAGATTTGGAGAAAACCAGCGGTGCCAAATCTATATCTCTCTGGAAATACTGATACTCGTGGAGCCGATGAAGCAATAGCAACTCACAATTCACAAGCAATCGTCGCATCAACAGCCATGTCTTCCGATCTTCTCGAGTTCGATACATTTTACAAATCACCTCAGGATCCTCAACCACAAGCTAGTCAGAGTTTCTCGTTTCTTGGTGGTGCCACCCCTAGTAGCCAGCCAGGCCAGGCGCATGCAAGCCAGACACCGGCGCAAACTACAAGGCAAAATGATGACATTTGGGGGGACTTGAATAGCTTCACGAGTCCAATGACTCCAGCACAAAGTGGAACTCCCCAAGAAGATCTATGGGGTTCTTTTGGCATAACAGCTACTCCCCCGAACCCATCTATCAATGCACCAAAATCCAATTACCAAGGGGGGAACATATTCAAAAATGATAATGCTCCGCCAAACCCGGGAATCGTGCGCAGATCGACCTTTGATCTTTTTAACAATAATGTTCATGATATGCCAGAGCCTTCATCTACGTCGAATAATCACATGAGCTATTCCTATCCCCGACCAACATTACCACCATCTAAGGGTTCGTCAGGTGGAGAAATTCTTTTTGACGCCGATGAGGAAGAGGGTGAAGATGATGATTTTGGAGATTTTGAGAGCGTCACTCCTCCTCCATCACAACCACAACCATCTACACCTCCAGAGCCTCTCGATGACTTTTTTGGTTCATTGAGTATCAAAACACAACCATCAAAAAAGCCTCATGACCTCACTACCACGTCACCGAATCTTAATACCCCATTACCATACCCACAAGCACCCAAATCACCCTCTTTTCAGCAGCGGAATCCGTTTCCCAAGGTTGGTCTTGCTACCCAACAAATCAAACAAGTCGCCAAAATGAAGACCGAAGATAAACCCAAATCAGCTTCTCCTTTGACAGCTTGGCCATCATATGACGAGAAACCTCCAAAAGCAGCACCCTATGTTGATTCGCCTGCCGTACCATCTATCGTTGAAGACATAGACGATGACTGGGGTGACTTTTCTGATCTTCCAGCCGAATCTCCAGCTATATCTAGCACAAATCCAACATCTGGCATAGCAGCTGATGCTTGGGCCTGGAATGCCGTCGATAAAGTCACAGAGCCCACCTCAGTGGAACCCAATCTTCCACCTCCTACCAATATTCCCCCTCCCTCGATCCTCTTGATGCTTTTTCCCCAGCTCTTCGACCTTCCTCAATCATCTCTCTTCAAGGCCGTAGCAAACCAACCCTTCTCTCTCAAAAATCGCATCATATCCGATCCTTCCACCATCAATTTCCTTCGCGCTTACCTTCTCATTGCCACTGTTGCAGCCCATATAATCGCTGGTCGCAAATTTCGCTGGAAACGTGATACTCATCTCTCACAGGGTATGAGTATTGGACCTGCCGGTGGAAAAGGCGGCATGAAATTAACCGGTGTCGATAAAGCGGAAGTCGCACGTGAAGACCGTGAAGCGGAAGAAACAATCCGTGTATGGAAAGAACAATTAGGCAGACTTCGATCGGCTGTAGCAGTAGCTAATACAAGTCTCAAAGATGTTTCGAAACATTTAGCGATCCCAGAAATTGGAGATTCGATGCATGTAAAGAGTCAAGAAGGGGCATTAACGGCACCGAAAGCGTGCGTGATATGTGGATTAAAGAGAGAAGAAAGGGTTATGAAAGTAGATGTCAAAGTTGAGGATAGTTTTGGGGAATGGTGGATTGAGCATTGGGGACACAGATTGTGTAGAAATTTTTGGCAGGAACATGAGGGGAAGTTGAAATTAAGATAAGAGGGGATGCTTTAGGTATATATACACCACTTCGACTCATGTTATTAAATTTGAACAGATTTACAATAGTTTATTGGTACTAAAAGCATATAATTCATGCTTCTAGGAACTTCAAGGGTTAAAAAATCAAAATAGTTATATATTATTACTTTATCTTACCGTCTTGTCCCATCCTATCCTACACGCAGTGATTCAACTATGATAACCAACCTACCTATTCCTATCTATCCATCTATCTATCCTTCCACCTACTCCCTAGGCGCACACAATACTCTAACTCTCTCTGCAGCCATCGCAGCCTTAGCCTTACACCCAGAACACCATTCCGCGAGCATCTCTTCCGTATGCGTAGTTTTGAGGCAGGAAAGTGGAAGCGAAAGTGGGAGAGCAACGGATTTGTTCGCTATCCAACATGCTTGCTGGAAGCCGTGTGAGGTGTGGTTGCAGGCGTAGAGGACGGTGGTGTAGGTACACATTTTCTTTGGGAGGAGAGGTTAGTTTTGGAGGGGCGAAGGGTTGATGGGGTTCTGATGTTGGGTGGGTTATGTTAGTTGAGTATATCGATTTTCGATTTAACTGTGAGCTGTATATGTATATGTATATGTATATGTATAAAACGACGATTGAAGGATTCGAAAGACGTGTATCGGTGCGATTTTTAGACAATACTCGAGGCTGGATACTTGGAAATGAAATGGAAAATAAACAACAGGAGCAGGAAGAATGAGATTGATATAGAAAATACGGACAAAGACATCGTTGGCTTTGTTTTTTTTTTAGTTTTTTTTTTAATAAAAAAACAAAGCGGAATAGATGTAAAGAGGCTGTGGGTTGATAATACAACAAACAACAATGACATGAAGTGAAGTGAAGGGGATAGGAGAGAGGCAGAGAGAGAGAGAGGGAGTATTTTCGGACAAAGAATTTTGGACTGAATGGATAGATGGGTAGGGAAGAAGGGATTCTTTGTGGGAATTATGCGTTTGTTGGTTTATTTTGGTGGTTGAGATGGAGGGATGGATTTTGGAGAGGGAGAGGGAGAGGGAGAGGGAGAGGGAGAGGAATAGATTATCTGGGTTGGCTGCAAGTCTAATAAGTGAGCCATGTTCTATTCCTAAGTAATGGATGCTATATACTGAGGTAAGGTTCATGCTATTACTCTAGATATCTATGGCACTTTACCTTTCTATCTGGTGTGTTGTCGCTAATCCTCCTTTTCCGACATACAATGTGTGAATGAAATGACTTTCAATAAATATCTAAGAAGACTGAGACGAAACATACACACACACACACACACAGAGAGAGAGAGAGAGAGAGAGAGAGACATTCAACATTCTATGAACTTGTTCTATACAAACAGTCGTATATGATCGATAGACCACAAGTTGAATTGAGTCGTACCCAAGCTAAACTTCCATACAACAATACTCAAGGAAAGAAAAGAAAGAAAAATCTCTCAGCATCCTTCGAAATCCGAGATGAATGAGAAACATATAACACAACGCCTAATATACACCTCTATCATTATTCACCACTCAATATCTACCAAAACCAAGTTTTCTTTTGCTTTCTAGACTCCGTAGCTTTCCTGTTTGCTTCTCTCTCTTCTTCTTCTTCCTGTTCTTTTCCTTCGTTGATGATTTTTAATGCTTCTTTACCTTTTAGAACGGTAGTCAAATTCTCATATCCATCTTCTGTTATCAAAAGATCGTCTTCGATGCGTACGCCTCCGACTGGATAGTACTTTTGTAGGAGATCTTTGTTGATGTATTTTGCATAATTGGGAGATTTTAGATAAACTTCTTCAAGGGCATATCGGGAGAAATAACTTGGAGGCGCATCGTCAGAGATGAAAATAATGGGGCTCTGGGATGAACTTACATTCCAGGTTCGACTGTAACAACCATATCCTTTTCGAGGATAGACCCGCCATCTGAAGTAACTCCAGTGTTTGAAAGGATTTGAAAGTAGGCATCAGTCCAATCAGCGGGTTTCTTGTCGAATCCATACAAACGATTTGTGATGCGACTTCCGCCAGGTCCGACATCATGAACTTCCAGACCAACGTAATGACCCAACTAAATATCAGTCAGATTGGAGTAATGTGAATGGAGTGAATAAGTACTTACACCATGAGGAAAGAATGCTACCGAAACACCCGCCATGAAAAGTTCATCAAATGTTCCACCTTCCACGAGCCCCAAATCCATGAGACCTTTGAGCGCAACCTTGTGGGCATGGATATGAATATCTCGATAATTAGCACCTGGCTTCAGTAATTCAATACACTCATCTTGCATCTTGGCTACAATATCATAGATAGCTTCAGCTTCCTCGGTATACTCTCCGGAGATTGGAACTGTTCGAGTAACATCAGATGCGTAGCAATCCCACTCACAACCCGCATCGAGACACAAGAGTTGTCTTCCTTTAAGAGGTTCATTGTTGGCCATATAATGAAGAGTACTTGCATTTTCTCCAGAACCAGCAATCACTCCATATGCTTGAGTTTTCGCCTGTTTGGCAATACATGTCGCTGTGAAAATGGCTTCAATCTCTGCCTCATTGGACAAGTGACGAAGACCACGGAGAACATTGAGATGGCCTTGTGCTGTGATTGCACTTGCCTTCCGGATCATTCTAAGCTCGTATGGACTCTTAATAGCTCTAGCTGTATTCATAGCCTCCTCTAACTTGGAGCTATCGAACGGAGATTCGCTAATGATAGAATGACATCCATTTTTGCGAGTAATCTGAAGTTCGATGTTTTTTGGCGCTTGATAATCATGTAGAACGTGTATCTTTCCGGGTTCGGTGTGTGCATACCAAGTGAGATATGAATCAAGGTGGGTCAATGTTTCAACATGGTCAAAATCGTACTTGCTCATTATCTCTTTGATCGTTGGACGAGCTCCATTGTAAATGACGGATCTGCCGGAATTTGGTGGTGGAATCCAAAGCCATAGTTGATCGCGATGGATGTTGTAGGTAACAATGCAATCAGAGAGATTCACTCCAGTGATGTAATAGAAGTAACGACGTTGTCGGAAAGCAGGTGGCATATCCGAATCTTCATAATTGAAACTTGGTAGACCAGGAAGATAGATGAGACCTTCACCGACATCAAGGTACTTTCTGACATTCCGCGCATGAAGTTTTGCTATGAGCTCTTGTCAGTATAGATTTTGGGGAAATTCTATAATGAGAATGTCATGATTCGAATCGAGCTGGAATTATTCATGTTGAACCAATCATCATACATGGTAGCTATCCCGTGAGGATCACACCACCCTCCTCCCGGGGAAGCTCTAGATAAGCTCATGAATGGACGAATAACTAACCTGGATACTTTTCAGTTGGCTTAGGCTTGTATTCTATCGATCTAATCAATTGTCAGTATGTCTCCTTCTAGTATAAGGTCTAAAACTCATTCACAAAGCATCGAATTCGTCCACCTCCTTACAAGCCCAACTTCCACTTGAAGAGGGTCTAACTTCTTGATCTTTGTCCTGAGCAGTAAAGGAACTCATGATAGTTTGGATATTCATCTTCCAGCAACAAGATACAAATGCCAATTCAAAGAATTATGGTTGATGTGAGGTTGTTGTCTTGAGGATCTCACGTCTTATTGATTGTTGGTAGTACTGATTCAGATGGGCCATGTCTATCTCGGCTTAAGTTCGGAATAAAGGGGCTGTAAAGACGTGAGTCGAGCCCATTGGCTTCTTCAGATGATACTCGTCTTCGAATCCTCTCAATGAAAGTCTTGGGCTAGTCTTGGGCTATGCTTGACACAATATGATAATGTTACACTCTTCATCTTCTCCCTCCAATCAAGTATAAACCATTGGATATGAGTTTCTCATAACCCCGCCTGAGGTCAGATACCCTTGTAGATGCATCGAATCCCAGATATTGTCCTTCTCCAACCTTCTACCTGCAGCCTCACCCACCCCCCCAAAGAGTTCACCACAAACAAACAACTTTCATTTCCAACATAGCTACAAAGCTCCTTTTCAATGTTGAGTTCTTTCACAAACGTATACGGCTCCTTTCCCGATATCCAAGCTCGTATAAATAGCATGGCGGGCACTCGAGCAAGCGGGATGGGAATGTCAGGCTCTGGAGTACGATTACAGAGCCTGAGCGATTTTGAACGAGAGCAGGAGGAGTTGCAAGCCCAGTAAGTTCTGAATTGGATGCAGTCAAGTCCCACAACACTATAATTGTAATCTTTTGTTGCGATTGTTCAATCGTATTCGTGAGATTTTGTTGACGAGGCTTTTAGGATTGACCAAGATCATTACAATGCACAACCCACAGGATCTCGTACTGGCTTACCAGCCGCCAGCAGACCTAGGAATATGCCAGATGTAACTGGTATTCTACTTGAAGATCAGGCGTTGCAAGAAATGGGCAACACAAACTGGATAGGAAGACTGTTGGGTAAGTCCTCTATCACGATCACGAGACTCCATAAACTGATACTAACAATCTCCAGAATATCACCAAGCCAAAGCCATCACTCCACTGCCAGTGTACACAGATATCCAGGTCTCTGAACAGCGATTTAGATTTTCCGTAACCATCAGAGAAAAGACGGAGCCTGTCACCACTCTAGCATCCTTTAGCAACAAAAAAGACGCCAAACAATTCATCTCCAAACTCGCCATCGATTGGCTTATCTCACAGAACCTCATGCCCCCTACCGGCGCCGTCAGATTTCCCAACGCAGCAAGTCCATCTCCAAATCCCAATGTCCGCGAGAGAAGCACCTCTCCAACACCCTACCCCAGTCTCGTCCCCGGGCTCTGCATCGCCCTCGGCTTCAACCCTCCTGCCTATAGACTCACGCTCATGGCAGAAGGCACTGCATTTTATGAAATCTATGCAGATTTTGGATCGGATGCCCGGATCAACGGCCCCGTAGGGAGGCTCACAAACATTTACGGCAAGAAGAAAGCCAAAGAGGCTTGCGCAAAAGAAGTCTTTAGGTTTTTAAAGACGATTGAAAGATCGAGGGTAGCAGACATTGCTGCTCAGCAGGGAGAGGAGAGGAGGAACGAGGAGGAGCCTCAACCTCATCATCATCATCATCATCATCATCATCACGAGGACTCGGATTTGAATGTGGATAGTCAATATAGTGTCGTGCCTGGGATTTAAGTAGCGGTTGGTTGGGTCTGCTGTCGAATCATGGAATGTGATGAAATGTAATGGACTGAAATACTGTGCAGATCATTTTAACGAATTTCCTAGGATAGGTTTGGAATTAATGTCGTGTTACTTTGTGGGATGTTACATATTACCTATCTAGTACGGACTTGTTCGGGTGGAATACAATTCTCAAAATTTCAAGACGTTTTTTTTCCCCTTTATGCTTTTTTTTATCCTCCTCTTTTCTTTTCTTTTCTTTTCTTACCTTGCCTTGCCTTGCCTACCACTTCCTTCCAAGGTTATTTGTTTTCATCGCATCTCCCTCTCCCTCTCCCTCCCATCAATCTCAAACCACAAACTATCTACAACTATATATATATATATATCATACATATCTCGAACTCCAATTCATTGATTGATCGATTAATCGATGTAATTGAACATTTCCATTTCCAACCAGGTTTTCTTATTTATCTTACAAAGTAGACTTACAGCCAAGTCATCGCTACATTCCAGCTTTATATACATGAAAGAGGGGTTATTATACAAGCTTCCGACTGATAGTGCTTATATACGAAAGAATCAAGAATAGAATAGACAGCAATGCACAATGTAATCACACACAGTAAAAGTAAAGGATATATAGCCAGTAAATATCTCTCTTGGGTATATAATTTTATTCGTAGCCATCCACTCCACAGCGTCAGGCAATTGATACAAAAGGAGTTTTCCCCTCTTGGTCTATTCGCCTCGTCATGTTTCCTTCATTGTTCCAAGTCTCAGTCAAGTGAGTACCATATCCCTCCACTCCAGCTCTTCCATACCATTCCCCCACTCCCTTTGAGAACAAAGGGACAATTCATTAAATCTTACAGCGAGGCGGTGACGATGACCTGCCTACGTATCCAACGCCACAAACTTATGCAAACGCCCTTCCATCTTCGTCCATCATAAAAAAATCCGGCGTATTGCTTATAAATTTGAGAAATGAGAAATAAAAAAACAAAAAAAAACAAAAAAAAAACAAAAAAAAAAAACGCCGAATGATAGTCCAAAATTTGGCATACAACTAAATGTGTGGTTATAATGCTTGCGAAATTTGGTATAGATAAAACATCGGTCAAAGACATTATGGTGGTATTCTTTAGTAGGATGGATTCTATGTGCTCTGCAAATGCTCAAAGAAAATCGTCGATAGATCGGGTAATAGTAGCTTCTCCTGTTATAGGTGGACTCCTAGGATCATGTGCGGGTGGGAGACTTGGATGAATTGCGACAGTTGGGGGGAAGAATGCTGTTCGCTGAAAATCGAATCCACGTGGAGAGAAGAGGCTAGGTGTTCCACTAGAGGAAGATTCTTGTGGAATACCACGTGAGAAAGCATGCTCGAGAGGATTACGAGTCATCTCAGTTATACGCGGTGACATTATATCAGGTTGCGCATCATCATCCTGTGGTCGAGGAGACATCGTGTCAAGCTGCCATTTGTCTTCCTGTGATGGTAGTCGATCGACTCTGGGGCCATCTTCGAATTTGGTGAAAGGTTCGATGCGTGGAATGTCACCAAATCCAAAGTCAAAACGGCTTAAACGATCAATTGCCGAATTGCAAACAGAATTTGTGTCTTCTTTCATCTCGGGTTCCTTAATCTCGGCTATCTTCATGATCAAAGGCTCTCTGACGACCGGATCTCTAGGTGGCGAAACATGAGACGAGTTTGCTCTGTTACGACCTGGGGAAGATGCGGTGTCAAGATCATTGGCAGAAAGCGATTGTCTGTGTCGGGTCAGACTTTTATTCCTGACGACTGTGTCTTTATTTTGAGCTGTCTGTTTCTCCAACTTCTTTCTCTCGATAACCTTTTTGAAGTCGTTCAATGAGAAGAGAAGAGACATGTTAGGATTGACCCAACGTGACTTCGATTGTGCCAAGTTGTACGCTTCGTTTGCTGATAAATCTTGGTTGATGTACATCCCATATGCAATGATTAAGGTTGCCGATCGGCTAGCACCTTGTTGACAATGCACCAGAACCCTTTTGCCCTCTTTCGTTCTGGATTCTATAGTTTGGCACAAATCCCACAATTCATCTTGCACATCTGTGTTGTGGTCCCAAGGGATATGGATGTACTCGGGAATCTTCATTTCCGAGGTGTTAGGTCGTGGTGTGGATGGGGATGACTCCGCAGAACTCGATTCGGAACCAGCCGGTTGAGTCTCGTAAGCAGTTTGGAAAGAGGAAATGGTTCCAGCTGTACCGGGTATCTCGGCATATGGATCCACAGAGTTGTGTCTAGACGCGGCGGTTGTATAGCTAACTCTTTTCTGCTTCTCCTCTCTCTCCTTCTCCATTTCCTCCAATTTTGCCTCGAATGGATTTTTAACTTCCCTCGCGACATTGATTACAACATCGAATTCTGCAGCCTCTTCCATTTTAGGCTCCGAGTATAGATGAACGGTTGGTTCATGCATGAGGATTGGACCGTCAGGATATGATGGAGACTTGCAATCCTCGCCAGTAGGTGGCCTGTCAAATGAATCACCGCCAATAGACATCCCTGGTGCTCGAGTTGCCATCTGCACTCCTGTGGGTGATGGTGCATCATCCTCATTAATGGTGAATGTATCTCTCGGAGCGCCGGATTCTTTTAATCTCGAACCTCCAAATCCTCTAGAAGGGTCACCCAATGTCATTCCACCACTAGGACCAAAGCCTGGTGTTGTCATTGAAAGCATTTGCGGCGACGAGACAGAATGTTTCAGACCTCTTCGTTGCAACATTGACGAAGTTCCTTGTCCCATAGGTTCTAAAGTCAGGTTGGCGGTTCCAGTATTTAAACTTAATATACTTGGCTTTTTCCTAGCCTTCAGTGGTGGCGGTTTGATAAACGAAGGGGAACCCGGTTCCGAGGTGAATTCATCAATGCTTGGTCGAAGATTGAGAGCCAGACTTTTGGGATTCTTCTTCCTTGGCGAAGGTGAAGTCATAGGCCGTTCGATGGTTATTGGCGGCGGCCTTGCATCTACTTCGCCCATCTTTAAATTTTGAAAAGAATCTAGACCAAACGAGGATCCGGTGAATGAAGATAATGGGACGAGTGTGATTGGCGATTCGGGTGAAGAACTTGGTGATGGATCTGATAGTGAAGATGAATCTACTGTAGATACGGTTGTGGTGGGTGAAGAATCTGTCGAGTCGGATGCTTGTGTTGAGGTACTTTCCCGATGTTGGTGGGAATGTATTTGAAGTAAGTTGCTATCGGTCTTGACTTCTGAGTTTCGATGTAATTGTTGATTGTTATACGGACTAGCCGATAGTTTGGTGCGAGTGCCGTCTAACGATGGGCCATCCATCATGTTCGAATCCATACCATACACTGACATGAATGAAGGTATGTGATTCTCGTACATTCGGGGACCAGCTGCTGATGGCATCTTCCGTTTTTCAGAGAGATTGCGACGTTTGACTACTGGAGCCTGCGCCAATGATTCGCGTGTACTCCGGACTAGTTGTATACCCCAATATGTTTTAGACAATCCACTCAAGTCGGGCGAAGGTGGCGAGGAAGGTGTAATCGCCGTGAAAGACCTTTTCAGAGTCGCATTGTTAGCAATTGCAATGCTTGTTGGACCAGCCATCATCGCCTGTCAAAGAGCACAATAATAAATACAAACGAAGAATCTTTTGTTTGTTTGTTTAATAATTAGACTAGAACCAATGAAAGCAACAATAAGAAAAGGAAGCCAGCTTAGAAGAATTGAACATAAAGAAGGGTATGGAATTCGTTCACTCACTTGAAGTTGTGAAGCCCTTGAAACAGTTTCCCAATTGAATGACAAACTTCCAGTGGAGGGTCGACAGCAATAACCAACGACAAATGCGCCTTGGTATTTTATTTTGCGATTGAATATGAAAGGGCGCAAGAAGTGATGGTTTAGACAAAGTGATTGGCACGCATACAACGAATGGTCGTAAGAGATGAGTTTGAGAACAAAGTAAGAATTGCCTCGAGGGGTCACCTAATCTTTGCCTTACCTGGGTATTGCACGCGAGACGCCGCAGTTATTATTATTCGAGGCTGTATGTATGTATGTGCGTGTGTGTGCGTGTACCTGAATGAATAATAGGACAGGTAGGTTTCAATGTATGACCGGGTCAAATTACGAGACCGATTATAACAGGATATAATGTGATTGTTGGAAAAATGTCAAACTTTCCAAATTGAACCTTTTTTGGGGGGGGGGGGAAACAAGATTGAAGGATTGCGAGTTTCGAGAGACGAGGATGTCTCGACAATGTTGGTGGTGGTATGGTGGTGGTAGCGGGCAGGGTTGTTGAGCACTAGAATGATACTAGGTATGGGAAAGGTAGGTAGGTTTGAAAACTAATAAGTCAGCGCACCGTTCTCAGCGAATAAGGGCAGGAAAGCGAAATGCAGGGGGGTTATAAATAGACAGGGCGGGTAAATGTGAACCAATCAAATAACAAAGTAATACAAAGCCAGAGGAAAAAAAAGATCCCTTACTATGTGTGTGTGTGTGTGAGGATGTATGTGTGTGTATATGTATGTATGTGTGAGGATGCGTGCGAGTTTTCTCTCTCTATTGCCTGCAACTATTGTAAGAGAGGATGGCACTGTATGATAAAGGCGGGTGTACCCCAGCCAAGCCTTCCCGTCTGCAAGAAAGCCGTCGCGGATGAGTGGAGGGTCAATTGGAGATTGGCTTGATGTGATTTGACGAGATGAGACGAGATGCGATGGGCGTTGTAAAGGATGTAAGTGTGTGCGTGTAACTTTGGAGACGATGTAAACGGCAGAGATATGTGTATATAGGTATGTGTAAAGATATACGTGAATATAAATGTAAATATGCGTCGCAACGTATATCTTCTTCTGTTGATCGAGGGAAGCCGAGTGGGTGCGTGAGTGGGTGCGCGGGCGGGTGAGTGGATGAGTGAGTGAGCGAGCACAGAAATACCCGTGGAATCTCGTATAATTTTTCGAGCGCTTTCACACTCCACAAGAAGTACTCGTGAATAGGATGGATGAATGGACAGACGGATAGATAAATGGAGGGGGTACGAGTTAATTGATCGGATCAAGAACAGAAGAAAGGAACAGACTGATTGTGTTTGTTGATTCCGTGGGGTATCTCAATAGGGCTGGTATCTCGTCTGTCTGTGGTACCTGAATGGGAAGTTGAGGACCTGCAGGAATGAAATCGCTCGAGGGTTGAGATGAAAGGGATGGCTTTATTTGTTTGTTTTGTCCTCGAGCGTGGAAGTTTCTTCTTCCGTTGCGCCTGGTGAGGTGAAGATACTTTGTTTTGAATTGGTCCTCAGTCTTTCGGCAGCAATATCGAATGGGATGTCTTGTGTGTAGAATCCAGCACACAAGTTCAAGGTCACTGTTAATGTCAATCGTCCTCTCTGATCTCTGATGCGCCGAACGTATTGTTTGCGCCTCCTGATTGAAGGGGCCTGCAAGCTGACGGTAGCTAGGTAGCGTAGGTACCGATCTATGTATATATGTGTGTATGTCTGCGTGTTTGGACGGAAGTCGCGATTCGAGAACAAAGGAATGGCCGCGGCGGTTCGGTCGCAAAGAGAACTCGGTCAAAGAGAACTCGGTCAAAGAGAACTCGGTCGAGGGTGCGAAGAAAGAAAAAACAAAAAACAAAAGGAACGGTATAGCACAGGTGAGAAGCGGAGAAGAATGATGTCAGACAATGAAAATCATAATGTTACAACGAGAAAGAGAGAGAAAAAGTGGTGAAGGAAGAAGATGCACTGATCGAATGGGACGAGAGAAAAGTATGGGCGTTGGAGGAGACGGTCGAGAAGAAAGATTGGGGCGAGAGAAAGATAAAATTCAAATAAAAAACAAGTCACCGAGACGCAGAGAGCGAGAGAGCGTGTGTGTGAGAGAGGCTTGGAGAGAGAAGAAAGAAAAAAAACCCAAATCGAAGCTACAATCATTCATTGACCATTCGGTGCATGGAAAAAACAACCTGGAACCCGCTTCATCGCTCCATGGCTTGTTGTCCATCCATCCAGTCCAGGCAAAGGGCAAATGGCAAATGGGCCAATTGATTGCCTGGGGATTTCACGCTGCAGACCAGTGCACACCTACCCAGATAGATACCGACCCAGATTCCGACCCAGATACCCAGATATCCAGATACCCACACCCGCACCCACTGCTGACTTCATACGCGTTGCCCAAACAGATTTAACTACTTGGTGTCTCTCCAGTTTAATTGGTCCTAAACATCCATGGTGAAGATGTGAAACAAACTATGAATCTCCGATGCCACGCCAATAGAAGTGAGTGCAGAGAGACTCAAGAGCGTGGGCAGGCAGAAAGAGGAAGAGCGAAAAAATAATGCAGAGAATATAGTCCTCTCCTCTGTCCAGTGTAGAAACGAGGGATCACGGAAGAGTTCTCAAGGATCATCACGGGTAATCACTCATAGCTTGTCATGGATTATCAAGGGTCAATTGCATTTGCTTTGATGTTCTAATAGGTCATATCACCTCCCTTCCCCTCCTCCAAGCTCGCACATTACTCCCGCAGAACCTGGCGTGGCATGGCATGGCATGGCATGGCAATTCCTCGCTCTCTCCGTCTGATCATAGAGACGAGGCAAGAGGCGAAACAGAAAGGGAGAGAGTGTTGATGGGACGATTGAGGCTCGGTGTGGCTGGGGACATCCAGTCTTCCGCGGGCATACACAGTGCGCTCACTCCTCGACCGTACGTACACTGACTGATTGTCCTTATCCTGTATGTGCATGCCCATGTCAATGTCAATGTCCAAGTCTACATCCAAGTCCAAGAACAGGTCCAAGAACAGAGAAGAGACGGAAGATTCGTGAATGAAAGCAGAAAATGCCAGGGTTTCTCCTCTCCTCTCCCTCCCGGATCCTATTTCTGGGTCACATCCAATTTGTCGCCTCCCAGCATTGCGGGGGATGAAATTGATTTTTTGACATGCTATCCCATATTCATCTCGTGCCAAAGCATGATCCAGGTCATTGCATTTCAGAATCCCCCCACAAGGGAAATCTCATTACAACGGTTGGTAACGAGCTGCGAAACTGCGGAACTACGAGACTACGAGTGCGAGCGGAAGTCCTCGGTACGACGGTAGCTAGCGACTGTGTAGAATTGATACTGGGAAGGCCATCGTCAGGAATACGAAACGCTGGAGCAGGAAAGGCGACCAGCACATAAGACTAGTTCGGTCTTGGGGCCGATGGAACTGCGGAAAAGTATATCTGCTTCATGATATACTTTCGCTATCGATCCGAGCAAGCATGAATATTGAGACAGCAACCCCAAGTCCAAAATTACAGAGTGCAGAGTGCAGAGTACAGACTTTCATTCATTCCCCGAGTTCATCTCATCCTGTTCCCAACTATCGAAGCTTTGTTCATATAAGGGTCTTCGTCGTCGTCTTCTGCAGGGAACTAATTCGCATTCAGAGGCAAGATAAATATAGATATGGGCAGAGAAAAAGAAAGTGGAAGAAGGTGGAGAACCTTCACCGTTGTGCTAATGGAATATTGATTATGTTCAAGGACGACCCTGAAGGAGAGATGTTTGGCAGGCTGTTATGTAAATAGACCATGTTTTGTGCGTAACACGCAAACGCAGGTAGTCAACGTTTCTCAAACCTCGGTCTTATATTTCATCATGGAAAAACGGGAAAACTCAATTCGCATCCTGGGGTTCGATGGAGTCTAACCCGTCTCACATTATTTTGTCACAGAGAAAGAGACTCAGCCGCGATCTACGTACCTGCTATCCACAACGCGAATCGCCTTAAACACAAGTCAACACGTTGCTAAGCCGGACTTGGGACGAACAGTGTCGCTAGCCATCTCTCCGCGGGAACTTGAAACTGGACTGGGAGCTGGGAGCTGGGAGCTGGACACGATGCATTTCACGAGAAACCTGAAGACTCGCGATAAAAGCATATATCTGCTGGACCTTAGACAATCGTGCCATTTGGCCAGACCAAATTACGCCCTCCGCATCCAGGTCGCCCTTTTGGGCCAATACTCATTTTGCCCTCGTGGTTCTGGGACATCGATGGGTCCTCGCCCCTGAATATACATGCAGTACATCATATTACGGCCCACACCCGCTGCATCAATTTGAGAAATTTTCAAGTATCCCCGACACTTTTTAATGAGGGCTTCTAAATAAAGTTTGGATAATTCGTGGGATAGTCAACACTAATCGTCGTCTGCTCATCAAATATACATAAGAACTAGCACCAGGTAGAACATAGTGCGTCGTGCATCTTTCGTATCATTATGTCTTTCAAGTTCAAGTCAATCACTCCAGTGTACGTTCGTTTGGCCGATGTGAAGGCCAAGAAGCTCTCTACTGTACGAGACGAAAGTTTATGTGATTACCCAGCATACCCAACACACGGCTGATTCGGAAATTCTTCCCATCTTCGGCAGTCAGTCGTTGACCACTGGGCGCATTAACACAGCTTGTCAACCATTCCACCATTCAACGGATCCGGCGTGCGGGTGAGGCTGTACGATGCTACCTGCACCTTTTCCTCAACGCCCGAGGGTTGTCGAACAGGTCTCGAGCCATGACACCCTCTCTGCACAATTATCCATCTCGCGCACAAGAGATATGTTGTTGCACGAGTAGGAGTCCTGTCTACCGAGAGTCACCATAAGAAGGAATGAAAAAGCTATTTTTGAAAGTGGACTTTTGGCACAGATACAGGTACAGGCACAGGAGCTGAATGATGGTACAGGATGATACAAATTATTTCTCCGCTTGACAGTGGCCACGGCCCGAGCTAGGCCCTGAGGGTTCACACCTGCTCCATGCGAGTGGCGATGTGTCGATTTGTCGTGCTTCCCCTCACAATATTATTGTCTTGGCCAATGTGAAGATTCTATTTGAAATAGCATGCGCTCTCTCAGCCTGATTCCGACAATCGTTGTGATCAGGTTTTGGGGCATCGAGATAAGGTATCTAATCCGCTCAGTCAGAGACGATGTGATGTGATGTGATGTGATGCGATGCGATGCTCATGATTCATGATTCATGATCT
Organism: Botrytis cinerea B05.10; assembly: GCF_000143535.2. Taxonomy (NCBI): domain Eukaryota; kingdom Fungi; phylum Ascomycota; class Leotiomycetes; order Helotiales; family Sclerotiniaceae; genus Botrytis; species Botrytis cinerea. The sequence continues at coordinate 1,216,170 of NC_037319.1, read as the reverse complement.
CAGAATGACCAGCTCTTTCTTGCATTTGCCTTTCTCTCGTTGAAAAGTTCCCCTCACCACATCAACCGTATCGATGCATCCATATGCACGTTTTTCGCGTAGTGCACAATCTAGATATGCAGTGAGAGGTCATGGTGGATAAGTGATTGACTAGTTCCATGCGTCAGGTGTAAAGAGAGGGTCAAGCTTCAGGAATCAAGAGCGTGAGAGGCTCGGTCGTCTTCGAATCAAAAGACGGTAGAATGTATCGAATGCGTGAGAAGACTTCAATTGTACACCCTCTGCTGCATCTGCATCTGCATCTGCATGAAGACTAATACAGATGCTGCTCCACCTACCAAGGTCGTCGTCATTGTCAGCATTATCGCATCTTCATATGGCTTCAGATAAGAAGCACGCTGGACGACCACACATCGGGGAATCCCTAGGTAGGGCGGCCATGATTCTAGGAAGAAGCTTGAAGGTCAAATGCTCATCCACGCGCACACGGGGAAGAGAATGCAGGAGAGAGATCTTCCGCACACTCTGTTCAATTTCTGTGAATTTATTTTTTTCTGCGCAAAAGTGGCGACGCACAGGATGGGAGGGTTTCGGAAGCCCTAATGCGATGCGAGTGCTGAGATGGAAATTACGGTTATTTGCACGGGGGCAGGGCCATTTATGCGGTGCAGGATTGGAAAAAGCTTTCACGCGATGGATGATTTATGAGGTAGGATATATATATATATATATATATACATGTACTTGTACGCACTCATCGTGAGGTTGGTTGATTGAAATGTGATAAAGTCCCGAGAGGAAACGTGTGAAATGTGTCATGAGAAAGAATCCGCAGATCAAATGAAGATACGATGATGGTACACGCAGCATTTACGTGCTCAAGTAGGGACAGAGCAGGTCGGAGGGAGTGGGTGCAGAATTTGATAGAGGGAGGGATGTCGATGTCGATGTCGATGTCGATGTTCTCGTCGTGTATTCTTTTGACGGTCGCTCTGGTCGTTCTTGTCTTCATTCTCTGCACAACGTCTTAATCATATACGTGTAGATTGTGTCTACACAATTATACGGCATCCACGCAGGCAATCTCGTAGGATACGTGAATGCGTTATCAATGCTCCAGTTATTTCTCATCTATCCAATACCGTGCTCATATTTGCTTTTGGGGCGATGGGGCACAGCTACCCATCGTGCTATTAATTAGTAAATCTTGATGCTGCGGGTATGGGTCAATGGCTGCAGCAGCTTCTTTTTGCATAGGAGTAACAGGCAAAAGGCAAAGGTAAAGGATGGCTGCCCTGCTCCCCTGCCACAGGTGAGTGGTGCTCAGATCTTCTTGGACGGCGGAACCTGGCAAGTGTGAACCTAAGTAGATGGATGGGAGCGATGGTCTCTCTCACACCATTCGACCTAACCTGGCTGTTTTATCTTGGGCGCTTTTGTTTTTTCCTTTTCTCTTGCACATTTTCACACTGATACTGACACTGACATTGACATTGCCATTGCCATTCATTGCCATTGCCATTGCCATTGCCATTGCCGCTGCCGCTGCCATTCACACACATCCACCCATCCCCCCCATCGCCCCCATCCGCTCGTACGCTCACACATTTTTATTCCTTTTTCTCTCGCCCCCCTCTCCCCCCTCGAGACCTGCCCTTTTCGCTTGGACTTGATATGTTGGCCTATTTTTATTCAAGATGTCACAAATCCCTCAGTCACCAACTACGACCACAAAGTCAAAACCAAGACCGCTGTCATTTCATTCCCATCGCGTCGTGCATAACTCCTCCAAGCTCCCAAGGGTACATGATGCGCCCGACATAGTCACACAAATCCCATCCGCCTCTAAAACCAAACCATATCATCGCTCAACATTATCACAGCCATCAGCTGACTCCAGTTCGGCGGCGGCTGTAAATACGTCTACGTCTACGTCTACGTCTGCTTCTGCTTCTGCTTCTGCTTCTACTCCGGCGTCCAATCTCAATTCCAACATGAATCCCGCCGGTGGTGAGCAGCTAAGCAACAAAAACAGCAACAGTAATAATAGTCATCTCAATCTGAAACTTAAATCTTCTAGTTTTGATTTAAAATTCACGGGGAATCATTCCACTGTTGCGACCCCCTTTAGTCCAACAAATCAGAACAATAACAAGAAGGAACCATTTCGTACCCGGATATTGAGTTCATTCACTGGCAGTCCGGTTAGAGCAGCTTCACCCAAATCAGCATCATCGCGTCGCACATTATCGTATCCCACACCAACGCCAAACAAACCTTCCGCCACGACCAATCCTCCCGCCAAACTTCAACACGAAACCACTTCAAGGATTGGCACTTCAGAAAAAAAAGCAAGAAACGTCTTCGCTAACGCCAATGGCAAGAATGGAATAACGGCTGAAGTCGCAAAAGAAACCACTCCGACCATGTTATCCCCAGGCGCATCGTACATTTCACAAACCACAAATTGGATTGCGGATCAATCTCATTTGGATCAATCTCCCTCTCCTTCCACATCCTATGCCCCTCAATTGCCGTTGGAGAACAAACCGTCACGACCTGTAACCTTGCCGCCAAGGGGCTTTGCAAACAATAAAAGAATGGAACCAGATCTAGCTGAGAGGGAATCTGCACTGAGGAGTCTAGAGGGGCGGAACCCTCGGAGAGAATTGCTAGATGAGCGAAACTCGGATGAAGCGGATTTGTTCTTACAGGTTGCGCAAGAGGAAGACGATTTGAATCGCCAGAAGAACCTTCCAGCCTTGAGTAGATTAGATTCTAAAAAGGTAATTATATTCTTATCTCTCCCTATCTTAGCGATCTCATCTTGCATCCGAATAGTTCCCATGGCTGGCTTAAGATGTCTAACTGGTCAATAGTCTCGCATCGGAATGCGCCAATCTCTCCCTGCTCCCAACTTCCGTGCTTCATATCTTCGTCGTGAACCTGAGCAGGAAACAAAACCTACAATTCGCTACGCAGAGGATGCAGAAAGTTTAGTGCGAGGGTCAGGGGATAATTCATTCGTAAGGAGAGGGCCTCCTTCAACGATCTCTACGTCGGGTGAACAAAAGAAGCGATCATTTGCAGCCGCATCGCTGTCGACCCCTACAACTCCACGAACGAATAACCGAGAAGCCGATTTCGAACCATATGCTGGACGACGGCCATCTTTACAGGACCGATCGATCACCGCCTACCGACAATCCAATTTGTCCAATTCGTATTCCGCTCCCCGAACCACTGCTTATCATTCTTCTCCACTTGTTGCGCAACCGATGGAGATCAGCGATCAACATGAAACACAGCGTGTAACAGAAGGCACTGCATCGACCGTGTCCACAACTGCACCTTCAACCGTTTGGGACGAATTGGATGATCTAAAATCGCGCATACATAGATTGGAACTGACGGGCAAATTACCTACCACATCCGGTGCAGCAGTCTCGCGAGCCACCCATGAGCGTCCTCCAACTGCGACCACAACGGAAACTACCATGTCAACATCACCCAAACGTGGACGAGGTAATAGCATATCTCCTACTGAAGCTCCTGCTGTGGATATGTCTAAAGCCGAAAATCATCCCCTCCTACGGTCCGCATTAATGAACTCTAAACCTTTGTTGGATCCCGAAATTTACAAGTCTTTAGAGGCTACAGCAAATGATGCCTTAGCCATCTCTGCTATGATGGGAACCTCTGGTCAACCTGGCCCTATATCCAGTTCCCAATCGGTCATTGGTGGAGCACAATCTAACATTTCTGATCGACAAGTTCGTCGGAAAGCAGACAGTTTGTGTCGTAGCTTAACGGAGCTTTGTCTTTCATTGTCAGAAAGAAGATCAAACGATCCCGATACTACACTTACACAGATTCGACAAAATAATCATGGTCAAGAAACTGAAGTTCGACAGAGTATAGAGCCTGTCAGTCCAAGGCAGCCTCCTTCTGGCGACGTAGCAAGGTTGAAAGCAAGCCCAAGGTCATACAGCCGTCTTGAAGCCCGACGAAGCAACCTCCTCGCAACAACTGCGTTGCCAACCTTGAGGTATCCACCACCCGAGAACACAACACCCGCACAAAGTTTGGCTGCAGGACGTCGCACATCTTTATTACTTCGTAATCGACGCGCTGAAACCGAAGACCCTCAGGAAACAGTTGAGGCTCGATTTCGAGCACCTTCAAGGGCCAAAACAGAACTTGGACGCAGGGGGGAGATTCCACGAGACGAAATGTCACGTCACCCCCTACCCGACGACGATCCTAGATCTGGCGCAATCTCGTCATCATTAGCACTTAGGAGATCTCATACTACAGCCCTCAGTCCCAACAGGGTGGCACAATCTTCTTTACTCAACCAATCCACCCCCGGCAGAAGATATTATGAACGAACACCAGAAAGGGAAATCCTCATAAACTCAAGTACGGGTGGCAGTGGTCGTAGATATCTTGAGCGAACTCCAGAGAGAGATACTACAAGTCTCTCGGGAAGATTGGCAGAAGAACGTGGGCAGAGAAAGGTTTCTGCCCCTTTAACTTTCGCCGCCAGAAGCAGAGCTGGTAGCCTTATGAGAAGTAGGGAACCATTGGGCCCTTCGCAATCTGGTGCTTATCAATAAATTTCATTTATGGTCTTACTTGTACAAAGAAAATTTGGAGTTCTTTACGGTTTATTTTCAACGCGTTTGCGAACAGGATTATTAGGGGAGGATTTCTTTACATTATTTTCTTTTTTTTTTTTTTTTTTTTTTTTATCACCATAGGGAGAGAAACATTTTTTTCAAGATACCCTGGGTACAAACGATGGCACGATTAGAGGGGTTTGAGGATTACATATCAGCGAGGTTACATATCAGCGAAAGGGTTGGAGGCAAACTCTCTAGGTACATATTGCTGCTTGTCTTGGGCGTGCGGTTTTCAGCCTAAGCTTGGGAATTTTTTGGTTGCTTGCTTTGTGTATTTATACAATCACTTTGAATTGTTGCTGGATATGGCTATTCAATTGGAATTCCACTTTGGCATATAAAGAGATGGATCCATGTGGATTGGTAGGAGTCTGGTATTGGAGGTGACAGGTGTCTCGTTTATGAATGTATTATATTTTTATTTTACCAGCGATAAATAAATGTAGAGGTTTTTTTTTTTTGTTCAAAACATTCTGTTGGTAGTACTGTAGCATACTTTTTTTTTTTTTTTTTTTTTTTTTTTTTTTCATATGATAGTGATGATTGTGGAATAAAATTGAATGTGCATGTAATAATAAGTATCTTGAAGAAGAAGCAAACCCTACCATACCAGTAACTGAATCAACCCCAACCCAATCATTGTCTGATTAAAAGGAAAGGGATTGATTCACTTCACAAACATCACGCTCTTTGTAGATTCCCCTAATCTATTGAATTGTAAGGACTGGTAAATCAAATTCGATCCATCTCACCTCGCTGATGACTCCTTCCTTCCTTCCATTCTTCTTACTGTGTTGTATTGTATTGTATGTATGTATGTATATGGTGGTTAATAAGTGAATCCTTTCTTTCTTTTATTTGTTTATTTGTTTGTTTGTTGGTTTGTTTTTAAATATCCATCTACACTATTATCTATGTATTAAGTTTGCGCGAAAGGCATTTTTTTTTTCTTTCATCAAAACTCGCTTTATTTAAAATAAGATTAAAAATCAACCGTCTGTTTTCATTATATCAGAATTTCAAAATTAGGAAAAGTTTATTCAAATATCGAGAAAAAATGAGTAGATTATTGTTGTTGATTTTTTTTTTTTTTTTTTTCGATTAAAAAAAAATACTTTAAAATCAAAATCTTTGGAAAGAAAAGAAAGTTACAAAATTCGTTTAATGTTGGTGTAGAAATTGATTCTATAAAAATAAAAATAAAAGTTCTATTTCAGTCTTATGTATAATTTTAATTGGAGAATGTAAAATTTTAAGATTATTATATAATTAAATTTAATTGGTTTTAATTCTATAGATATAAAATTCGTTCACAAATATTTAGTATATAATTAGGGATAGTTCTATTTAAAACTCTTCCGATACTATAAATCTCTTCTTGTTATATAATTTAATTAACTGTTTATAAGAATTCAGAATTTTGAAAGAGATATACTGAAACAATGGTTTAAAATCATTTATGAAAGTTGTTGAGTTTATATTCGAAGAATCAGTTTCGCGCGAATTTTTTATTGAGCTTGCTGTACCCTCGAGCTACCTATATAATCTACGTAAATTTACCCCACCAAGTTACATACCTACATACAACCTTTTCACCAATCCTTTCTTCACTTCCACTCACTCTTTTACCAAACGAAAAAAAGAAGAAGAAGAAGAAGAAAAGTTGATGTACAAGCATTTTTTGCGCACCAAAATATCGAGGACCTTGTTGTTTGGGAAAATAAAATATAGTTGTTTGGACGAGTGGGAGAGTGGATTGCAGAGTCTCACAAGAAGTCAATCTTGTAACTTTGGTTTTTGCTTTGGGGCGCGTGATCGTGGGGTTGGGAGGTGCACGCATACGCATA